>NC_135505.1:128578156-128805656 GCF_052857255.1 Amblyomma americanum
AGTTACATTTCACAACACTCAATTATACAATCCGAATCACAAAAAGAATATTGTAATAAAATAGAAAATATAAGGTGGACAGGTTTATAGAGAAGGATGTGCCGTAGTCCGTGACAGTACTGGGACATCCTATATGACTAAGTAAACCAGTAGTAAGTAATGAAACACAGCAACTGCAATAAAATTTCAGCACTTCAGCCGTTCTCGCTATTGGCAGCGGTACAGTTAATAAAGAAAAGATGCGAGCAAACAAACAGAGACTTAACAAGTAGCACATAGTTGAAGAAGCCAATTAGGGAAGGAAAAAAGAAATTGGATACGAATGATATAAATTCATACACAACAAAGGAAACACTTCGCCTTTCAGGTTCAGGAACACACACCAAAAGTCCGTACGAAAACGTATGACAACAGGAAAAGTATTCCTAATTTTTGTTGCCTTATTTTAAAGTACAAACAAAAAACGCACCAGCACCTTAGCTTTGAAGCTCATCGAAGCCTTGCTTTGTGACAAACACTATAGAAACCAAATATAGAAATGTAGAATTATATGTAGAAATATAGAAAGATATGTAGAAATATAGCAAGATATAGGAACACTTCCCTTCGTTTTCGTTCTACATAATGTGCTCTGCAATGAGTTTGCTCAGTGAGTCGCGTTTTTTGTCGCAGGGCAATATTAAGCACCTCTACCAGTAACAATAGCCTGCGACTTCATCAATTGCCCCCCCCCCCCCCCCCCACCCCCCTCCCGGCCTCCTTTCTCATCCGACTACTACAGTGCAGTGACGAGTGCCGGACAAATCGCACTACACCGCATTCTGTAAACTGCAAAATTTTGATACGAATGTACGCGTAGGATAACTCCAAAGAAGGTAATTCGTTCACAACTTGTAACCTGAAATGCCTAGTAGAAATGTTTTGAGGAAGGCTTTGTGATGACTGCGCACTTGACTGAGACTGCACAAAATGGCGAAATGCGATGCATTATTATGAAGCAGGATGCCAGCATTATTATGCAGGTGATTTTGTGGGGGTTTGATGTACCAAAGCGACTCAGACTATAAGACACAGCGCACAGAGGGCACCGGAAATTTCGGCCGCCGGGGGTTCTTTAACGTGGACTGACATCGCTCAGTACACGGGCCTCTAGAATTTCACCTCCATCGAAATTCAACAGCCGCGCCTGGGATCGAACCCGAGCCTTTCGAGTCATCAGCCGGGCTTCATAACCACAGAGCCACCGCGGCGGCTATTATGCAAGTATGAGTTGCATGATGGCTAATTGAATAAGGAGTTGTGGCAGATACCAATACGGAGGGGATGAAAATGTTTAGTATCCTCTTGGAATTCGTAAGATATGGGTGCAGGGACATTATGAACCTTGTTGTTCAGGACAATCCAGGTTTCTTTCAGCGGTTTGTGCCAGTCGTATTTATGATTCCTCGAAGAGGAATGACGCGACGTCACCACTTCTTCAGAGAGGCCAGTGTCTGTCCTTTAAGGCTTCCGAAGCGGCTCATGTTGCACTAACCAAACCTCCAGGGAACAAGACGATGCCCACAGTAGTGAGAGCTGGCGTTACAGCCGAACGTTTATTTTTATAGCCTTAATTAACGTACAAATTTATGTACAAAGGCTGAAAGGTTGGTAAGAGGCACCCAATACTGCATGACATCAAATTAACTTCGGCCACAAGCAGTTCCTGAAAGTAAACCGAATCCTAAGTTCACTAACATTTAAGCAGTCCGTCTGCATCGAACTGCAGTTGTAGTGCTCGTAATATAGTCGGCGCGATCTTAAAGAGTAGCAGATCGTCCCAGCCACTCAGCTACCATAGGACGTGCGACTTCATGCAATTTTAAACTTCGTACCAAAGTATCTCACACACAAGCACACTTGCCATTGGTCGTATGAAGTTAACTGGTGAGCAGTGAATGATTATTCATGAAGTTTCTGAAAAACATGCGTTCGATCTCAAGCACCACAAGTACTGTCTCAGTTCTCAGCACTCAATCGCCGAGAGGCCGAATATGTGATTAATTCTGGCAGCGGTAGTGTACACGGCTATTACGTTTGGGCCTAGATAAGCTGTAGAAACTGGGTTATCAAAGCGAGTGTTTGGAACAGTCTGAAAACATAGCGTAAACTGAATACTTATACAACGCTCGTAAATACTGCGCCAGACAACACGCATGCCGAGGTTGATTGTGCACAGTTAAGAAAAAATGCATTCAAAATGCCCTTTGCGTAAGCGAGCAGTATCTACATAACGATTAAACCAGTAGCCTTAATTCGAAACTGATTAAAAAGAATCCAGTCTTGATAAGAAAACAACTTGTAGTGCACACGACAGAAAGTGCCGATGAGCACAGCTTATCTGAATTTCTACCGCATACATTGGCGGAACACAGGTAACTCTAGGCACGATAGATGTGATCCAAATTTCTGGTTGACTCCTCCGAGGTGTCTGAGGTTGACAATAAGGGCATAGATGCAAGTAAGATCTTCTAACTTGGCGAAGACTTAAGGAAGCTGTGGAGCGTTGCTTCAGCCATACCCCTGCTTCCAGATTCTGGTGCTTAGAGTGACTATTCCTTAATTAAAATTCTACACTACACGTGGAAGTGTTCCTAAACAAAGATAATAGCCAATGGCTTAGCTGGATGATCACATCTGGCACAACATTCTTAGCGATGCTTGACTCGCAGCCAAGAATTGTCCCTCTTCTCTCGATAGGCTTTGTTTTTCCATCACCATGGACACCCTTATATTACAATCAAATACAGTTAAAAGCATGCAAAAGGAAAAAAATTCTCGGCACGTACTGGCTCCAAGTGCAGTTCGTGATCTAGTTGCTTGACGGAGTTTTCAGTTTCCTATGAAGAGAAAGAAACACCGGAACAAAATTCGTTAAAAGGCACAATGACCGCACTAAAGAACATAATGTGCGAAAGCTTAAAATATGACTTACAACGATGTGCTCGAAGAGAAGACCCTTGTCCGCATGTTGCAATATTTTCAGATCCTTCAAATGAAAGAGTATGATTTTAAAGTCTTAAGGGTGCTTTTAGGAATTTCTACACACACGTTGTGCAGCTTAAAATCAACTATTGTGAGAGGAATGTTCACTGGCATCTCTACCGTATAAACAGTGCTGGATCTCAGAAAAGTGGAGCAGTAAGAACATGTTTTGCTTGTAAAGCTTCGAGTAAAATTAAATACTGAAATTTTTATTTTGATGAAATATAAAGCTTGATCCACATGCAAATCAGTAGTCACCATAGAGCTGACTGAAAACATGTGCGCAGGCATGTGGCCATATTCGGTTACAGCAATGTTCGCAGCTTGCAGTGCAGCCGCACAAACAATCGTCTTGATGTTGTGAAGGAAATGAATAAAAGCCCATTAGAGGTGCACCAAATAAGGCAACGCAATAATGGTTTTGGATGGATACCGCACCTCCTATATATTTCGAATTTTTTCATATCTCTCCAAAGTGAGTTTCTGCAAATTTTGTCTAAGCAATTCATTAAAGAGTAACTTGTGCATTTCTTTTTTTCGCAGGATTTTATAATTGCCTCCTGAGAAGTCGTTTGATAGGATTTGGATTCCTACTTAGCAGCCACTTTTCTACGATACTTAGTTTTGTTGTCATCGTTGCTTCGCTTTTTTGTGTGATCCAAGCTGAATTGTCAAGCTGAATGAATGGTGAAGCTGAATTGAAGCGTTACTTGTAAAACAGATTGGTCACCTGAACCTCACACTTCAGGTCGTTCAATGCTTTTTCCAGCGTAACCCGATGATTGAACTCAGCGGTGGCTTCTTTCTCGAGGTCCTCCTGTTTCATGCAGAGAAGGTGGCATAAAACTATGTAGTGCAATATGTGCGACAGCTTTCGCTGTTTTAAACATTTAAGTAGGAAGCTAACTGTGAAAAATATTTACCATCTTAGTTACCAGGTGCCTTATTTTCTCCTCGTACATTTCTGCCACCATCTTTTTTTCTTGCTCAATGGTTTTCTTCAGTCGCTGAGAAAAAAATTAAAAGAGATTAGGGTTCACTCTGTAGAAAGCCACATCACTCTAGAAACACATAGTAATTTTATCCTATCCAACTCTCCCATTTTCAATTTGTTGGGTTTTGTCTTTATGTGGTTTAACGTCCAGAAGCGACTGAACCTATGAAGGACGCCATTGTCGATAACTCCGGATAATTTCGACCACATTGGGCTCTTTAACGTGCACTGACTTCGCATATTACACGGGCCGCTAGCATTTCGCCTCCATTGAAATGCGACCGCCGCGGCCGTGGTCGAACACGTGTCTTTCAGGTCAACAGCAGAGCACCATAACCACTAAGCCGCCCCGGCGGCTGTATCCTAATGTGCTCACAAGAAATTCATCGCCTGTGCTCTCTTGCTATTTTGGGTGAAATTTATAGTCACTAAATGCATGGAAACACAAAATGATATTATGCACGACAAAAATTAAAAGATAGAATTCATGCTGGGTTGCAGAATATTTAGGGCTACGGGCTCTGTTCAGACGCCTCCATAAGAATAGCAGATTGCCCACATAATAATAATTAAAAGTTTTTGCATAAAGAGAGGATAAAAAATTATTGCATAAAAACGCGGCGTATTTAGAGGCTTCTATAAGCTTGACGAAAATGTTCAAGTGCCTTGCGGCGCTGGACATTTGAATGTCGAGCGTACCGTGAGAACAGCCATGCCTATGTATGTAGTTCGGTGGCTTCTCTTACCGCGTTGTCGATTTGCAGACGGCGGATTGCTTCAACGAGAACAGTACTGTGGCTGCTATCTGACATGTGATTTGCCATGGATCTTCTTTGTGTCTGAAATGGATGTATCTTACGTAAACATCCGTCCAGAAAGCGGACAGCAGAGCTTTTTTCACATATACAGCGTTTACAGCGCACCGGAGCTTCTGATCGCACCATTCCCAGAACTCTCCTCACTGCGCATGTATAAAAATATGGCGTTTTGACTTCTTAATAGCTTTGATATTACGTGGTTGTAGAGCCATTTTAGATGCCCGAGCGCAATAATCGTGACTACCCAGGGGGCTAATCTTGTAGCGTGTAAATGGTACATGAATGAATTGCTTATGTAGGTAGAGTTACCAATTTCTGACTGCTAGAGTCTGGCCGCTCACGCTTCCGTGACTGGAGATCAAGTTTGTTATCTAGAGTGATAAAAAACAAAACTCAGTGCTGTCATGCGGGGTCCAAGAAGCAAGAGAACCGTAGTTCCTTTCTCCGCCAATTTGAAGATGTGCTTACTGCAGAAAACTTCAAAGCATGACCCCCAGAGCACAAAATGACGA
This sequence comes from Amblyomma americanum, assembly GCF_052857255.1. NCBI lineage: Eukaryota > Metazoa > Arthropoda > Arachnida > Ixodida > Ixodidae > Amblyomma > Amblyomma americanum. The sequence goes on from NC_135505.1 coordinate 128,583,505, forward strand.
TTAAGCCTTAGTGCACTACAATTCTTTTAGAATGCTTGAAGTGTTTGCCATTGTAGGCAAAAAAGAATACCATATCTTCGTTTTGTTTCCTATTCTTGTTTGCTATGCAAGGCCAGTTCTGAAATCTCGAGAGCTCTATCAATTTGTTGCAACAGGAAAAACGCTGTACTGGCAAAATGCAACCTCAAGCCAGGTTGGAGATAGGAGGTTCAATACAAGCTTGTCATGTTTCACATTTTGAAACAAACACTAAAATGTCACGTGGTACCTCTCGAAGATGTGATGAAAACGGCGCGACGAAAGAGGACAAAAGTAGAACACGCAGGAGAAGACCAGCGCCTCCATTCATACATCTTCAAGTATGAAACAACTAGTCAAAGCAAGAGTTTTACTTGGGCATGTCTCCATTCTATTTGATTCTTAAGAATAAGCCACTTAATTTCGCTGAATATTGCACTTTGCTTACAACATGCCGAAGACAAGCAATATTTTAAAAGAAATGTTCGGTAGTACTGATTGCAAAGCATAAATATTGTTTATGGGGGTTTGACGTCCCAAAGCAAATCAGGGTGTGATGGACGCCGTGGTGAAAGGCTCCGGAAATTTTATCCACCTGGGGTTCTTCAATGTGCACTGATATCGCACACCGCACATAGGCCTCTAGAATTGCACCTCCATCGAAATTTGACTGCCGCGGCTGGGATCGATCCCGCGTCATTCGGGTCAGCAGCCGAGCGTCACTGAGCCGTCACGGTGGCTAACATTGCCCAAAATAACGGGCAATTTTTTTGGAGCGATAGCTATATTACGGTAGCATTTCGAGCCTTCAGCATGGCGGTGCCGCCACTCTGTCACGTGGTGCGAAGCAGCTGCCGACGGCGCGGCGCCGTGGCTGATCACATGATGCGGAGCAGCTGCTGCTGCCGGCGGCGCGGTGCGCTGACGAAAGCGCGCAGCAACAGCTGTGCGCATGCGCCGTGTCAAGTGGGACGAAGATGAAGAAGGAACGCCCAGAGAAACTGAGCGGTGAAAGACTGACTTTGCAATTCAACCGAGCAAGTCCCACTCGGCCAGCAGCAGCTATCGTGTCACTCTAGGTTTAGCAAGAGCTAAACCACCGCCATTTATTTTTTTACCGTTACAGCTTTTTACTTGAAAAACAGTGAGATGTACGAGCATATGATCTCTGTGTGTAGCTTCTTCACAAAAAAAGACATATGTGATAAAAAAACACTTTCATAAAAATTCAGTAGCCGACCAATAATTATTTTGTTAATTTATGGAGCGAGAGTGCATTTCGATTTCGAATGCCGCCAACTTCAAACGCGAGCCAAATTATCAAATTATAAGTGCAGAAACTTTGGTACAATATATCAAAAGCGAAAAATTCCCCTCTGAAAGCTCGTGAAGTTTGATTTTCCCGCGTAGCTCACTTAAAACGGCGTTGTCACATTTGTATTGAACCAGACACAGACGCAGTTTGTGTACTTTACGTTGCAGAAGAAGCTAACGTGATTTCAGCGCGCTACCACGTGAAGCAACGCATTTCTTCAATCGTACGCGGGCACGTCATCTTACAATCTTTTGAATGCGCACATGTGATGCTTGATATTTAGGCCCTCAATGTGACAGCATGGTATGAAAGCTGTCGCAAGGAAACATTTTGAAAGCTGAGCCCTGACTCCTCAGGAGAACTTAGTAAGACGTTCTATCGTTCAGTAAGCATGGACTAGATTGCGGAACGGAGTGATTTATTAGGGAAGGCTTGTGAACTGTAAAAGATCAACAGTTGGGACATATGGGGAGGAAAGCTTCATAGGGAACCGCACCTGGGGGCTTGCAAAAAGGCCCGGCGTTAATTAATTTTTGCTCCCTTTGCAAAGAGGTATGCAACTTGTGGTGATGAGAAAAATTTGTGCTGGCGAGGCTTACAGGAATGGTTGTGCAGTGCTAGCTAGACTGAAGCGTTCCACCATCCATATTCAGCGACTATACTGTATGCGGCATGAATTTAGCATTCAGAAGATTCCTCAACCACATGAAATCTTTCATCTTCTGCGGGGACCGCTGATCTGGTCGCAGAATAGGCTTCGGGGTGCTAATGTTGCGCCATCGTTATCGGTTTGTGACTACTTGACTGAAGAGTAGTTCTTTGCTGGGCAGAACACTGGGAACTAGTAACGGCAGTCATTCGTTTGCAGAAAGGTCAGGTGAGAGGAACACCTAATGAATTGGGCAGTACGTTCAGCCACGCCAGTAACAGTGGCGGGTCTCTATTTTTTACGATCATAACGACACCATAATAGAACCATAATTGATTTCTATAAGGAATGAATCAGTGATGAACGGCGTCAATGCGGATCTCTGGGAAAAACAGTACGAAATTTTATCAGCAAGTACATCTGCCGTACATGCTCGTGGCATTTGCTAGAATCTTTAAGAAACGTAGAGAACGGGGTGAAATTGATGATACTGTTAGTCCTGGATATTTGTTCAACTAGCGAGTAGCTGGAGACGTATAGTACTTGTCTTAGATGTGTTGTCATGGGCGATGTCTTCGCACATTGCATCCGCACGTCAGTCAGTCATTAGTCTGCCTTATACAGTAGCCACTTCTACAACTGGATTCTTTTGCGTTCAGTATAACGAGCAGTGACTTCGCCTGCACTATCGGGGTGTTACATTACAGCACTGGAATTGCCAATTTACATTGGAATTTTCTCTTGACGGATGATAGATGGCATGGATGTTTGCTTGGTTAGAAACTTGCATTGGAGACCCCCAGTCATCTAAACTGCTCCTAAACTGATTGTGGTGGGCTTCGAAAAATTGGGAGCACTATTTCAACAAAACCTCCAGCCAGTTGTTGTGGTTGCCTCAAGAGCGATGGCACATACCCACGGTGGGGCATTGGCCAAGGTTTGGTGCAATTTCAAACAGGATAAAATTCATCCAGGTTTATCTAAAGCGGCAAATAAATATAAATATAAGAATCTGTGAATACAATTAACAAATTTTAAGAGATCCTGAGGAAGTCGGAATGAAAGTCGAGGAAACAAGGCGGAAATCAATAAATAAAATAAAAATAGATTAAAAAGGCTTCATCACCATCGTCGTACTCTTGGCCTCTTGTTGCTAAGAGGCGCGTTGAAAAGAACAAAACCCGACAGCACCTTGAACACCTAGGTAAAGTGTTCAAGCCGGACGGTAATTCACTCGGTTGGAAAAAAGAGGCTAAGAGCAAGCCAAGACTACGATCTCTTATGAAAGTAACATTTAACCTACACTGCGTATATATCAATCTAAGCTGACGTTCATCAATATAAAGTATTGCCTGCTTTGGGTACCAAATTCTACTGATTAAAAGTATTTCTGCTTACCTTAAAATCACAACCAAGGTCTTTAAATGGGCAGAACACTGGCATTTGAGGACATCGAGGGTAGTGTTCTCGCTCGAGCTGGAAGGAAAAACACCACGGAAAAAGTACAGTAAATGTTTACAAAATTCGTATGCAGAGTGAAAGCACGGCGTAAGATGGCAGGTGCTGCCCCCGGTGGAACCTGTGCGACCAAGGTTGGTCTCGGGCAGATAGGAAGAAAACGTTGCACGATTCTGATCGAGTCAGAACCACCGGATTAGTTCTTTCGCACTTAAAATGTACTCGACACCTCTTCATGCGCCTATATCACTCACAGAAAGAGTGCTAGTTCAGCCGTTTGAACGATCGGGGGAACTGGTTTATGGTTTATGAGGGTTAAACGTCCCAAAGCGACTCAGGCTATGAGAGACGCCGTAGTGGAGGGCTCCGGTAATTTCAACCCCCTGGGGTTCTTTAACGTGCACTGACATCGCACAGCACACGGGCCTCTAGAATTTCGCCTCCATCGAAATTCGACCGCCGCGGCCGGAATCGAACCCGCGTCCTTCGGGCCAGCAGCCGAGCGCCGTAACCACTCAGCCACCACGACGGCTCCCCGATCGGGGGAACTGATAATCGCTTCTTCAGACAGAGCACAATACCAGAGCGTATGAGGAGCTCCACTACTCTAGGCAACATGAAGGAATTGTTCAATTAAAGGGCTTTACTGTGAAAATGCTGCTAATGCAACAGATGTGAAAACTGCCAACAGAAGGAGGTAAAACTCTGGCCGGTAAATATTTTCTTCCATAGTTAAATAGCATATGCAGCTATTTTGCATTTTTTTCTTTTTTTTCCATAAAGCACAAAGTCACCACTCATTAAGGGCGTATAAAATAAGCACATTTGTCAAAGCGCTAGGACAGGCCGGCTGCCTTCAGAGTGAGTACAGAGTGGCGTTTCGCATGTTCCAAGGAAGGAGAGGTATCAGCGCTCGAGGTCGAATAGTATATTGTATCTCAGTTAACATCATTGAGTGACATGGACGTGAGACTAATTGTTTCGTGGTCAAATGAATTGTCAACTAGATACCCGCTCCTTTATCAGTGAATAGTAATCAGCTCCGGGCAGCATTCCATGCGCGTCCGGCTCGATAAGCGCTCAGTACACATTCACTGATGTATAACTTTGCACTGTAGCTGTGTAATTTTTCACGTGTTGTTTATTAGAAATGTGGTATCATAGTATTTGTGAAGCTTTGCCGATTGTATTTGATATCTGCAACAGATGTGTTAAATAATTATCAACAGGCTTAGGCTTTCCTAATGTTGATATATGTGAGAATATGAGATATCACTTCGTTCGTGGGTAGTATTACGACTCTTTATTAAATTCGTGAGGCGTGGACCACCCGAAGTCGAGCCGGCAATACGATCAGTGACTCTAGCGAGAGGGACAACAACCAGCGTAATTGAGAAACAGGACGTTTAGAAAAGATCAGCTGCCTGTCGTCGTTCTCACTTCCGACCGCCTGCTTATTGAAGATTTTGTTTTGTTTGCGAGAATATTTTTTGGCAGCGCTGTTAATGAATGTCTGCGAGCTAACGAGATATAAGAAACCGCTAAGTGTCATTGCATGATTTTTCTGGTGGCAGCAGTGCAGAATGCTTACACGGTTAAAACTCGATTTAACGACGTGGAGCGCAGCCACGAATTTGTTCGTTAAACCGCGAAATTAGTAATATAGAGGAAGGCATTTTTCAGCCCTTCAAAATCAAAATCCTAACGTGGCGGCATCCAAAAGCAACCGTATCGTATCGTTTTTTCCAATAGCCGCGCCTGCGCGTATTAAAGGTCGACAAAGGCGGCCTGAATTACTTGTGCACGAAAGCGTAGTGTGGTAATACGGATGTTATGGCAAAGTGGGAAGCGTAGCCGACTGCCGAGGCCGTTGTTTCGTGCAGTGGTGCAGCTTGCAGCCGCCTCAAAACGAAACCATGTGCGTTACTTAAGCTGCTTCATGTTACTGCTGGCAGGCTGCCAACAATCTCCGAGTCATCGCGGGAAAAATAAGTCAGAAAAAAACGTCTTTTTTATTCATTTCTTCTCTGAAGAAGTTCGTTAAATCGAGTAGAGTGGTTTTTTTTCTTTGTTTGGGGCTATTGAGAACACTGAAACCTATGGGTACTTACTGGAGAATCAAAATTAGTTCGTGCAATCAGGAACTGCATAAAATCGAAACGAAAAATCGTGTTTCGTTAGATCGCTTTTTAGAGCAGAAGTAAGGCCATGTTCTTATTTTCTACTTATCTGTCACTGGTTAACAAAGTTATTGTTTAAGCTAAGAAGACTAACTTGTCTTATTGTTTTGTGAGGAGCTGCTAGTTTGGCAGTGTACCTTTTTTAGTTTTAACTTCACGTGGTTGTTGCATTAACACTGGTATGTTGTATAAGAGATTCCGGTCTGTTGATTTTCTTGCATAATGAGCTAACAAAATAAATCTCTCGATATAAGAACTGTACTTGAGTCGTTACTGTTCTTAGGAGCTGTGGAAATAATTTGACACGGTTGTAGACTGAAACAGTACAGAATCCCTGTATGATCGGTGTTACCTATCGACCAGTGCAAGGACGGTTTCACTGGCAGAAGAGACCTGCTATTTCTGCATGCCTGTAAAGGAAGGAACAAGCATGCGGCCAGAAACGTCTGGCGAACGTCTGGCGACATTCACAGCACCTCAAACGGCACAGAAGTATCTCTGCGCCATGTGTCGACAGCTCACTTGAAAATGACAGTCATGATCAAAATAAACAGAAAAAACCAAAATCCTGCATGTTTCGAGTACAGTGTCAATCTCCAAAAAGAAGTTACCTGCGCGTAAGTTTTGAACTCTTGTCCGCAGTGTCTGCACGTTCCTGGACGCTGGCCGCAGTTGGCTTCATGTCCCTAATGAATAAGAGTAACATTATAAAGGGCACGGGCATAAATTATGCGACTCAAGTCGATGAATACCTTCTGAAAAACTTGTTTTTACATATCTCAAAGAAAAAAAAAGTAAATGATGGCCTTAAAAGTATCTTGAAATGATTTCAATGTTCATATTCTAGTGCAACAGCTCTGTAGAGGTGGTCTCTAAGTATATCAGTCAAATTTGAAAGCTCTGCGCGGACCCTATAACGCAGAAATAATTTTTAAACACCGCTGCTTGCAGTGGCTCGCAAACGATTAGGGCGACACACCTCTCCGTGCGCCCCCTACACCGATGACGTCAGTGGGCAGAAAAACGAGCCTTCATGCTTGCCCCGTCTGCCCACTGACGTCATCGGGAAAGGGGACGTGCGGCGAGGTGTGTCGCCCAAATCGGTTGTGAGCTACTGCGGGCGACGATTTTTAAAAATTTCTAAATTATAGGGTCCATGCAGAGCTTTCAAATTTGACTCGAATACCCTCAAAGCCACCTCTACCGATTGTTTGGACTACTATATGCCCATCTAAATTATTTCAGGGCCCCTTTAATGCAACTGTTTAATCTGAAAATAAAAAAGTAGGTTGAAAAGGAGGCTTACTAAGTGTTTTATGCAAAGGAAAGCCCTGCTATCCAAGATAATGGAACAAAGACTCGGATAGTTATCCATAGCACAATGTAGACCATAGCAGGCCCAAGGAGGAGATTAAAGGCGAGAAAAAGAGAGAATAGGTGCATAAGTGGCCAATAGTAGTTCCCAAGAAGAAACCAATTAAAGTATGGAGCCAAGGACAAGCTTCGATATCATCTCTGCTGTCTTAGAATCATAAGGGTCGCTGGTTGCATTGGGTTAGCGTTGGATGAAAAAAAGAAATGTTAACATGTTGACTGTGGCGTCAATGCACATTAAAAGGTGTGATTTTTTTATTAGCTGTGATATTAGTGTAAAAACCCATCCGCCGACATCCCGAAAGAAATATTGTGCCAAGCTAACCTAACATCGGAATTCGTCCTTCAAAGCGCACAACATTTGGGCGCCTAGCTTTCTTATTTTGGAAGTCAAGGATTCGCTTTTGAGGCATTTACCTTGGCTGAATCGTGGTACATTTCACTGCAGTGTTTTCTGAAGGGGATGACAAGACACGCAAGATAAGAAGGTTCATAAGGTATGGACCTAGCTGCCTCCCATTGAACCGTTTCCATGTGTGTATTATTAAAATATTTTATGAATACTCATGGATACAGTGGATTTGTTGCAATGATTGACGAATTAGAGAAAAGTTTATCCTCATTAGTTTCATTCTTTTTTGTTCAAGAAAAGGAAGGTTCTAACAATAACGAGACAATTGAAGGAATAAAAACTTCACCCACATTGGTGTGCTGTTATTTTAGTGGCTTTTTATATTTTTACCTTGAAATCCAGTTATATTTGTAACTTACACATATTTAGTTTAACAAATATCTTTATCTCTTTAGTTGTTCGCAAGGACGCTGCTGTATGAAAGCTGCTTACCCCACTGCATCATGAGTGAATGCTTTTAGAGCGGCTGATTTGGAACATCGCATCCGCCCTTGCACGAATCGCGCCTGTTGCTTTCCAACTCTTTGTGTGTGAATGAAAATCGAACGGTATGAACCTGCGCACAAATGAACTTCTATTTCATAACTTTCAGCAGAACAATATTTGCAAAAATATGTGCTGTGCTCAACCTTTAAAAATTGAAGGCTTGGTTTCCGGATTACTGCGTGAGCAGAGGTTTTCATAATGAAGCGATAACGATATAAATTATTTTTTCTTTCCACGATGGGCAATTGGTGGAAGAACAAGTGACATGGAAAGTATCCATTTTGTTGGAGAGAGATATTACATAGCTTCAATCGACTCAAGCATCTTTGATCACTTTTGTCTCATTTGTTGCTTATTTCTCTTCACTCATTTCTACAACTGCTGGTATCTGTGTAAGAAAATCCATGGAGTGAAACCACCATGGTTCCTTTAGGATGCTTGCTTTTTTTGTATGACAGCTATATGGGCATCCGCTCTTCAGTACTGGTAAAGATTAAGCGTTATGCATAGAACAATAATATTTATTGTAATATATAGCCTTGGTATCATGAAAGCAGGCTGAATGACGTGTTAAGCATAATCTGTACTTGGGACAAAAGGTGAGAAATGAACACGAGCACAGAGAAGACCGTTGGTGTGAGTACAACGGAATAAAAAAGACCACGTTTACTTATAAAATTGACGATGTCATTCTAAACGAAGACACCGAGTTCAGGTACTTGTGCTACTAGCATGATCAGAGCAGGTGAGCACATTCAATCGAGGTCTATGATAAGGTGATTAGAAAGCTTGGCTGCACCGAAACAAATTGTGACGCCGCGCCTGATGTAAGGTTTACTGGTACAAAATGACAGTCCTACTAATATTTATTCGTGCAAGCTACGTCTACCTGCAATACAATGAGTTTTTTTTTGACAAGTGAACAGGTTAAGAATAAAGCTTTTAAGTTCACATATAATGCTCATTCTCGAATGCAGCCAGTTTCAGATGTAGGAAAAAAAGGTTGATTCAACTGACTGCACGTAATACAATCAATCTCAATAATATTTTATCGTCTATGATATCTTCCTTGGCTATTACAATGTGTTGCTCTAGAGATGCGTTGCAGTAGACACCTCCACGCAGGTAAACACCTAACACTCAAAATATATTAAATCAATGAATAAAAGGCAGATTATTTTGTTTTTTTTTTCTCGCGAGGACAATCGATGAGTGAAACAAACTGCAAAATGAAATTATCAGGTCTGAGTTTTGAAGCTGCATTGGGGGATTATTCTAACAATACTTGAAAGCACTTTCTACACAAAGCTCGTTAAATGCTACTGTTAAGTGTGTACGTTGCTTGCCTCTCTTCATTTCAGTGCATATCAGTCGGTCTAGTTCTTGGCTAATTTGTACGTTCATTTTTTATTCTGGCGATGCGTCACTTTGCTTATCACATCACAAGATTTCAAATAAGAGCGATTATTTGTGTAGTATTTAAGATTGTGTTCGTGTTATTTTATTGCGCGTTAACATCACAACAGTTTATCAAATTACACTCTTGGAATTGCGTGCTGGCCTCGCAAATATTCAAAGAAATCGTTTATTTTCAGTGCTTTTGCTGTATTTCACAAGGACACAAGGCGATGTTTTCGGAGTTCCGTGTATTCGCAAAACTTTAACTCAAGCCTTCGCTAAAATGATCAATCCTTAGTATCCCCCCAAATGCAGATATGCGGCTGCAAATGAAAGCTAACAAGCTTCCACTCGAAGTTCTTAGATAAGTAAATATTCGTGCAGGCCCAAGAATCAGGACAGGCGGTAGATGCAACAGGTGAGGGGGGTGCATTATAATAAGTAATTGATCTCTTCCTACCCACTACTCTTCCTGGGGGGCCTCCCCTAGAACAGTGGACTAATTTGTGCGCTTCTGCTCTCGTTTTCAACCACCCAGCTGCTGTTTTAGATCTTGAAATAAGCAAGTCTGAGTAGAATAAGTGTATTTTGTGAAGTATTGCCAAGCAGTTTTAAAGCAGTGCGATTAAAGTTCAAAACACTTCTGCCACCCACGTAGCATTTACAACACACAGGCTAATAGTACGCACCCTTTTATGACAAGCTTCAACGTCACAGTTGCAGAAGTTGCACTGCTGGATTCTGTTGGGACACTCGTTCGATATGTGGGCCTGATGAGCCTTTATACTGAGTAATTTTCCACATAACGAGCAAGGCGCTTTTCCTGTAAAACCACAATTCTTGTAGTGTTTCTGCAAAAGAGTGAGAGGTGTAAGCAGATGGAAACATATAAAATTTTCAATCCATCGATCAATAAACCGTCACTTACTCATCAGTCATTCGTGAATGCAATCAGCCAAACAATCGCGCAATCACCGAACGCCTGCCAGCCAACCAGCACACCACCTCAAACGGGGAACCTTCTACAAGTACTTCTTTTTACGTTGCCTAAGCCATTTACGCTGGTTGTCTCTAAAAGCAATTCGGGAAGCAATTTTAGTCTCTTAAGTACAAATTTAGGGCTATAAAAGAGTAAATTTTAATCTATAATAACTACAGGCAGCCCTAGTATTTGCATAAGACTACTGCCGGCGGAGTTGGTCTTCTTCGACGCCGTATAATATATACAACTTATGATATGCTTGCTAAGGAATTTTAATGCCAGAATTTTCCACTTTATTAATCAGCTAGCAACGAGCATTTGCGTGGTACCAGTGTATATTCTTTAAAGGACAGCGGTAGGCTAGTGGGGAAGGCTGGACCGGATGGTGCTCAAAGGACAACATACTCAGTGCGTCTTTATAGTAATTTGAATACATCGAAATAAAGAAAAAAGTAATAAGGAAGTGGTGTGAGAAACAAAAATAAACCTACCAGTACTTTTTTCAAGGTTCCATCAAAAGCACACCTCACTTTCTGATTAGGGCACGCGGCTTCAGCTTCCTGGATAATGGCCCATTCTGCCGCATTTTTCTCCATCTGAAATAAGAAGAAAAACAATTCAGAACGTTTGTACATTATACCCACTCTAACATTTCTCTAATATTTGTACGCGCAGGCCGGCTTTCAGATCTGTGACGTTGATTCGCGGGCACTTGAATACATTACTCTTAGAAGCCGTTTCCTTGCATTTCTCTGTTCGAGTTCATTACGAGCAAGCTGCTGCAGCTACTCGCTTTATTCTGGCAAAATCAATGTGCTGCAGAAGAGTAGCTTTACTATAGGACAACTCTCTGCTTGCTAGGCGCTAACATAAAGTGCTGCTTTTTCAGGAAACGGCATGCTCTCCGGCACACTTACGAGCGGGCACATTTCACATCACTTGATAACAAAAAAGTGCATTTTTCTCGTGGCGCGTGTAGCAACATAATTATGCCGAAAGCGCGTCGATATCTGGCAGTCCCGCTTCACTAGAGCCGGAAGGTGTTGCTGCAAAGCTAAGCCTGAGATTGGTTGACAAAGATCTTTGATACTTATCAGCGCAAAAACACTGGGAACTGATGCGTTTGCTTTTGTTTTCCTTTTGTTGCGTTCTCATATCACGCAGGAATGAAATGTCACTGGCTTCCTTTGCACGCGTGGAAATCGGTTGTTAATTCTTTTTTGTGCTTTTCTTACGCCTATAAAGCTTCCTTTCTGTGAGTAAAAATTCAGTTGATAGCCTGCGCTTGTGTTTTGTCTCCTCGATCCCTTTTTTCCTCGTTTTTTTTTGCGCTTCTAAGTATAAATCCACACCAACTAGCCCAACTCTGTTTTTAAAGGTCTTTGAGTACGAAAAAAAAAGAATGCGTGAAGATTCGTATATGAAGGTAATCTTGTTGATGACAGCATGCAATCTTGCGAAGTTCTGTACCATCGTCAGAAATTGAGAACTGTCGTAACAACGTTGGATTTCTTGCTGAAAGCGATATGATGTTAAAAGGTTGCCGTGCTTTCTTCATGCGCGTAGAACCGCTGTGTGAGGTGTAGTGCAACTTAAATTTCAGCTACGGTAGGCCGTAGTTACTAGTCTCAGCATCGATGAAATTGGGCAGGTGACGGGCTGTTGCAATATGAAATGGCTATGTATACCCTGGCCGGAGAAGCCGCTCGACAAGTAGATGTAGAATCCTAGTCCTTTTAATGACACCCTTAGCAGTTATATCTATCTTCAGTAAAATTACACATTACATATACAGTTCGCGGGAGCCAAGTTATATTCACATCTGATAGCACCAGAACATATCGACATGCTGAAGTAAGGCTCAGTAAAAGTCAACAATTAAGCAATGCCGAACGAACAGACCTAGATAATTGGAAAGGCTGTAGAAGCTGGGAAAATTTACTGAGCACCTGATGTAAACCAATGTGCCGGTTTTTCTTTTGTTGCCGGAGATGCTGCTTTGTTGTAAGTTACTTCGTGTGCAGTTGCAACTTACGTTGAGTGCAAGAATAACGAGTAAGGTAGAAATTCTAGATTTGTTCGAACAGAGGTTGAGAAAGAATGGGCTCAATGCTCTTTGGCTACTGTTTGGCTCAACCGAACGAATGCCTCTTCAGCGGTGGTCGATGTGCCAAAATTGTTCAGCCACTTTCATATTCACTTTAGTGCTTAATATTGCACCTATCAATTTCCGTTCCATGGCTGGCTGTGGTTAGATGGTTGAAGCTCTACTTATTATAAGTGGAGTACATGGAATACAGTGAGTGTCTAGAATCTAGAATATCAGTAGACAGCTGGTGGAGCGGCGCATGGCATTGAGGCGTGTCACTATTTTATTGATGCTATAACCATCACTTAGATGAAAATATTGTGAGGTGCGCAAAAGATGCTCGGAGGATTTGTGAACGCGGTGCGTCGACAGTGTTGCGTCGGACAGCGGAGCGCTGCGCGTGCCAACCCAGCGTTGCGCGTGCGAAGGGTGTGTGCGAGGCCACGGCGACAAACAGCGTGGTGAGCACGAGGGCCGGAGAGCTGACGTGTCAGAAAACCGAGGTGTAAAGGAAGACTATGCAGCGGAGATCGGGTCATTCAAGCGTACAGGTGGCAGCCGTCGGACGTTGGGTCCATGCTGCCGTGGATCTCCCTTGGATCACCTACGTAAGCCTACGGCGTTCCTTGCAAGCGTGGAGGTGGCAGCCGATAGAATGAGGGTCCGTGATGCCGTAATATACTCTCGGATAGCCTGCTTTAAGCCTCCGGCGTTTCGTGACGCCGTCGACGGGACCTGGATACGCTTGCTCTTTGTGCTGCTGCCAAGTTCTTCGGGCTGCTGACTGGTGTCCACCGGCGTCTCCCCGTGTTCCTCTCCGCTCCTACTACCACCTGGATCCCTTCCACCGCTTTCTTCGAGGAAACGCCAGCGACGCATCGCACTACAACCACCCGCGTCCGCCCTGTCTGCAAGGCATCCTTGCCTCATCCGGGACGCTCAGTACCTGGTGAACTTTCGTTTATTTCTGTATTGTTGTACGCGTGTTGAGTGCGTGTTTTGCGTGTTTTCGTCTCGTATCGGCTCCTTTCTTTTAAATTATAAATATGACTTCGTTTTGTTTTGTTTGATCTTTTTGTTCTCTTGCCCTCTTGTTCGAATCTGCACGCGATAGCGTTCCCCTTCGGAAAGTCGGGGACGCGCTACGGATTCGCGACAACTGGCGCCGTGGCTCTGCCAAAGATAGATTCAGCGACCGTGGCAGAGGGTTTGGTGGAGATGTTTTCGCGAATAGGTTTTCCGAGAGAGATCCTCTGTGACCAGGGCTCCTGTTTCACTTCAGAAATGATGAGGGAACTCAATAATTTCTTGCCGGTGAAACATCTCAGCATGGCCCCTTACCATCCCATGTGCAATGGGATGGTGGTAAAAGTTAACGGCACGCTCAAGCAGATGCTGCGGAAGCTCAGTCAGGAGCAGCCCAAAACTTGGGTCGTTATAGCGCTCCGCTTCTGTTCGCATTTTTTTGAACGACATTTATTTATTCCACACAAAAAGTGAAAAGGGAGGGTGGAGAAAAAGCTGTTTTAATACAGCTTGACAGCGCTCCATCCCCCCAAAGGCAACAGTAACAGCTTGCATACAGACAGGTACCGCAGGCAAGTCAGGGGTTTTCTTCGTTTGAGTTGATATTTGGACGACATGCGCGAGAACAGCTCGCAGTGCTCAGAGAGCTCTGGGCAAGGGAAGAGCTGGGAGAAGGCACGAAGACGGCATATGGTTACGTGCTCAATCTAAGAGAACGTCTCGAGCAAACTGTGAGAGCGGCACATCAAAATTTGTTACGTGCCCAACATTCTCAGAGAAGTATTACGATAGGAACAGCAAGAAGCGGCATTTAAGGGTTGGAGATCGTGCCCTCATTCTTTTGCCGAGTAGCCACAATAAACTCCTGATGCAGTGGAAAGGTCCGTTCGCGGTTTCTGGCAAAAACACCGACATGGATTATTGGATCGACTTGAGCCACTCTAAGAAGCTATTCCATATAAATATGCTCAAACGGTACGAAGAGCGTGCATCCCAAGAGACTGCGCAGGCGTCCTCTTTCGTCGTAATCGAAGAAGGTGACTTAGAACAACTGCCTACCATTAGCACGGACCGCGGTAAAGGAATTGAAGCCGTGCAGATCTCCACCAAGCTCGATGGCCACAAACAGCAGGAGATTCGGAGCTTACTTGACACGTATGCAGACATCTTTTCCGAGCTTCCCGAGAAAACTGATCTAGTGGAGTGTCAACTCAGGCTCTCGACTTCTGAAGTTGTGAATACCCCGCAATACCCGTTGCCTTTTGCCATGAAGGACGTGGTCGAAAAGGAGATAGACGAGATGATGAAATTAGGGGTAATTGAACGTTCAAAATCTCCATACAATTCCCCTCTGGTTCTGATTAAAAAGAAAGACAACACCTTTCGGACCTGCATCGACTTTCGACGTATCAATGATGTTCTTGTGTCTGATGCAGAGCCCGTTCCAAGAACAGGTGTAATATTTACCGAGGTTGGAACAAAGGTATACTTTTCAAAATTTTACCTTGCTAAAGGCTACTGGAAAGTACCCTTGGAGGAAGCTTCGAGACCGACAACAGCGTTCTCCACCCAATCCGGTGACTATCAGTTCGTCTATATGCCCTTCGGCATTAGGACAGCATCGGCTATCTTTACGCGCCTGATGCGCATTCTGTTACAAGGCATTGACAATGTCGTTCATTACATCGACGACGTTCTTGTCGCGACCTCTACGTGGGAAGAACATCTTTGGACTTCAAACCGGCTATTTATCAGTGTGCTTGAGGCCAGCCTCACGATCAAGCCACAGAAGAGTGAAAACTCAGCCACTAGCACCTCCTTTCTTGGACACCAGATCGGAGAAGGGACCATCCGACCGTTGGAAACGGTGGTGGAAAAGCTTGTCAACGTACCGCCTCCGAAGACGAAGAAGCAAGTGCGTTCCTTCTTAGGGCTTGCCGGATATTATCGCGATTCCATCCGTGGTTATGCGGACAGTCCAACCGCTCGTGGAGCTCACACGCAAAAATGAACGTAACCTTGTCTCTTGGGATACCACAGCGGCAAGCCGCTTTTGACGAGCGAAAAAAACGCGTTAACTTCCAGGCCCGTATTAAGATCTCCACTACTCAGTAAGCAGTTCGTGCTCCGCAGAGGCTTCCGAGGTCAACATAGGCGCCGTTCTCCTGCAGGAACATGATGGAATCCTCCAACCCAGTATCATATGCGAGTAGACAGTTAGTACGTCGCGAATTTCGCTATTCAGCGATTGAACGCGAGTGTTTGACGATAGTCTGGGCAGTTAAGAAATTCCACACATTCTTGTACGGGATGTTCATCATTCAGACTGACCACCAACCCTTGCAATATTTAACAAAGGCTAAGCACTTGAACAGCAGGGTACTGTGCTGGAGCCTAACATTACAAGTGTATACTTTTCGTGCAGAGTACATCAAGGGCTCCAAAAACGTAGGCGACGATTGCATGAGTCGTTTGTAAATTACCGAAGGGTTATGCCCAAGGCACAGCGCTACAATCTGGGGTGTTTGCAATGGTAACCTGTGCAAACGCATGGGGTAGTGCTTGTAGGTTTTCTTCTTTCGTTCTCCGGTTATGTGTTGTTCAGTGTGTACATGTTCACTTTTATGGTACAGACGTGTTAAAAGATTGTGTCTGATGTTTTGCATGGTTTTAGTTTCCCTTTTGCCAGCTGTATAATGTTTGACCCCATGTTCCCACTGTGCGCGTTAGCATGTGCCTCCACGTGTCACTGTGTAAAGTGTCTTCTGTGACTACGGTGGCGTCTAACTTGTCCGTTTATCTCGTGCACATTAATTTTCGTGCATCAACGGCGTTTGTGTACTTCCCACATGAACATAACTGTTGTGTGCACCAACGGCAGTTTTTTCTATGTGAAAAACTTTTTCGAAGGAGGGGCATATGTGAGGTGCACAAAAGTTCCTCGGAGGATTTGTGAACGCGGTGCGTCGACAGTGGTGCGTAGGACAGCGAAGTGTTGCGCGTATGTGCGTGCGAAAGGTGTGTGGGAGGCGACGGCGACAAAGAGCGTGGCGAGCACGAGGAGCGGAGAACTGACGTGTCAGAAAACCGAGGTGTAAAGGAAGACAGCGCAGCGGAGATCGGGTCATTCAAGCGTGGAGGTGGCAGCCGATAGACTGAGGGTCCGTGCTGTCGTAAGGCACTCTTGGATAGCCTGCTCTAAGCCTTCGGCGTTTCGTGACGCCATCGACGGGACCTGGATACGCCTGTTCTCTCTGCTGCTACCAAGTTTTTCGGGCTGCTGACGGGAATCCACCGGAGTCTCCCTGTGTTCCTCTCCGCTCCTGCAACCACCTGGCTCCCTTCCGCCGCTTTATTTGACGCAACGCCAGCGACGTATCGCACAAAAACCACCCGCGCCCGCCCTGTCTGCAAGGCATCCCCGCTTAAATTCTGTAGTGTTGTACGCGTGTTGAGTGTGTGTTTTGCGTGTTTTCGTCTCGTATCGGCTCCTTTCCTTTAAATTATAAATACGGCTTAATTTTGTTTTGTTTGACCTCTTTGTTCTATTGTTCGAATCTTCAGGCGATAGCGTTCCCCTTCGGAAAGTCGGGGACGCGCTGCCAATTCGCGGCAAATATACATGCCTTCAAGCGTACCGCACAGGAAAAACTGCCGTTCTTTACCTGTGAGATAAACATCGCCTACCGTAGCGACCGCTGTGGCTCTGACCGAAATATCTTTGGTAAGGCTATTTTCGGAGCCAGTTTCATGAAAAAGTGACTCAGTAATTAGTCTACGAGTTAAGTATTCATTATAAAAAGGCAGTCGCTTAAAGAAAACTGGCACTGTCATATGCTTATAAAAAGAGATATCAGTGAAGAACGGGAGCGCATGCTTGAACTAGAAAAGTACATATAATGTTGTGCCCTCGACACGAAAACATTCAGAATTGTAAAGTACCATTCACGGTACCCAATGAAACTCGAGAGCGCTAGGGCATGACTTTGCCAAATGCAATGTCACTGATGCTTTCATTTGGAGGTCTAAAAGGTAAAATGCCATAAATTTTCCTTGTAGATTTTCGCTGCAGTGTGAGCACCATACATCCCAGTTTGGCCTTCCATGCGAGCTACAACGTGTGTGTATAAAGAAGGCATTGGACGAAGCAGATGCTCCAAATTGGGCACCGCGGAAACTGTCGTGGTATCTAATTTCTTGCATGCCACTAGTTCCCACCGAGTAGCTTCCCAAGCAGCACATATAATCGGCCTAATATTGGAGATGGATGGTTTTACTCTGGCCCTTCGTTGGACCAGTCTTGGCCATAAAGTTTCCAATATTGGGCCGATTACCTGAGCTCCTTCAGTTATTGAGTTCTGCTTACTTCAAGAATGCGGCCTATAAGAATTTCCGGCTTGAACTGTTCTTCTACAGGTTTAAAAAGATGCGTTCAAACGTGTTAAAATTAACTTACGTTTGGCTTAAATGTACCGAACTGTAAGCTTTACAATAAACTACATGACGAATTCTGACCGTCACTCTTTGGCCGCTGTAGATCCGGAATATTGATCAAGAAGTGGACATGCTTACGGTGCGTCGGCCTCCGCGCCAGTCGCAAATCAGGCACGTTAAGTCGTTCATGTCGTCTGTTAGCACGTCGGCGCACTTTCGGCAGAAGGTATGGCCATTTGTGTCCTTGATTCCACTGGCTGTGATGGCATTGCACCTCGAGCACAACAGCTCCACCTGGAGCTGTGAGTGGAATGGTATGTCGACTTCATTTGGAAAATCCTTGTGGTCTCTCAGCTTGTAGCACTGGCTTCGTTCCATTCTGAATACCGTGCTGAGACGTCACTCGCACTGCGAACCACTGGGCGCCTGCGTGATACACACAGCGAATTAAACGAATGCCGGAAAAATGAAATAGTACTTCTCGATAGGTTAACCGAACTGCAGCGCCATATTATAGTTTCTAATATTAAAAACACAATTCATCTTTGCGTACAGACAAGTGAAAAGTTCAAGAGTGTAGCACATCAAATCGAAGCTGCTGGTCGACGTAGACAAAGCCAGCATACCAAGTCGACTCTGGACCTGGATGAACTCACCGGACGCATTGCCTCATAATGTTTTCTTCTTCATTAGCTTTTTCCCTCACGCATATTGCTAATCACAACTAAAAGCAAGAAAGACGGAGGTCTTTTTTATAATGAACGAAATCAACCTTGAAAAAAAAAAAACGACAGAAACGTGGAATTTTTTTTATCTGCAGGAACGCATTGGAAGCTGTTACGTGGGGTGCTTTAAAAGTTAGTTGTTTTGCCCATTTCATTTTGGTAGTTTTGCAATGGAAAGATCTAGGGTGGACTTCTAATTAACGCTGAATTTCACAAACCTTTGGGTTACGAAAATGAAAATTGGTTTTTGAGGAACGAAAATGGCAGAATAACTATCTCACATATATCGGCCGACACCCTAACCGCGCCGTAAGGGAAGGGATTAAGGAAGGAGTGAAAGAAGAAGAAAGGAAGAAAGAGGTGCCGTAGTGGAGGGCTCCGGAAAAATTTCGACCACCTGGGGGATCCTTAACATGCACTGACATCGCACAGCACGAATGCACCTTTTGCGTTTCCTCCCCATCAAAACGCGGCCCCCGCAGTCGGGTTCAAACCCGGGTACTCCGGCTCAGTAGACGGGCGCCTTAACCACCGAGCCACCGCGACATTTGGCGCATTTCGAAAAAAAAAACTCCAGGAATTAATCGGTCACTCCTATGATTGTCCGCTGCAGCAAAAATACTTCAGTTCTCTTTGAAATTAATACTCGCTCAATATCGTTCCCCTTTCTGGGGAAGTGTTATCATGCACTGATGCTTCTTAATCCCACCTTTCATGTCATGAGATATATTCCCGGTATCCCGCCTAACCGTACCACCACCTACTTGTACTGCGCACTCAGTAATATTACCTGTCAGGGTATAATTCATTGCTTGCATATTAAACTCGATGTCTTCAATTAAAACCGAATTACTGTTCTGCGGCGAGGTCCTGGATTCCCTTACTTGCCCTCTTAATATTAACTACTCTATGAGCGTCTTCCTTACTAGTTTATTCCGTTCCCGTTTCAAGTCTATGCTAATTCCAGACCGTACGAATGTATGGTGGTCGCTACATCCCAACTTTCCGAGGACCTCCACATCTTGCACGGTGCCAAAGTGACCGCCCTGTATTCAGTCTGGTATTTATTCTCGCCGTCAGGGCTCTTCTATGTCCACTTCCTATTCTCCCGTTAGCGTAGGCCTTAGTCGCGCACAGCCTGGTCTCCAGCCCGCTTTTTATTTATTTATGAAGACTGCGACCTTGTACAAAAGATCATAGCAGGTGGGAACATTGTGTTAATATACAGAATTACAAACAAAAGGATTGCACATAGAAATTCAACAAGAAAATACAGCGACAAGGTCAATTAACAACAATCAATGCAAATGCTCTTGAAATGAATGTAATGATGTCTGCCTGACATCATCCATGAGGTTATTCCAATCAGTGATGGTCCTTGGAAAAAAGGAATATTTAAAACAATTAACTCGCGAATTTAATGGTGTTATGGAAAGAGAATGGCGATTTCTAGTTTGGTACCCCGAGGAATAAGTAAGGATATTGGAAGTGTCAAGTTTGAAATTATTATTAATTAATTGATAGAAAAACTTGCCTACCTTGGCACTGAAGTGGCCAATTAGACTATGTGTGCACTATGTACACTATGTTTAGTTTGCCCATTCCAGATTCGACGTCTTCATAGGGCTTTCGACGATCTTGTCATTACAGCTGGATATAGGCACGTAAACCTGTACCATCGTTAATAGTATAAAATTCACATATGTTGACAGCAATATTCGTTCTGATGAGGGATACACCGCTTGTAAGAACAAAGTGAAAGAGGTGCTGTAGTGGAGCTCTCCGGAATAATTTCGACTACCTGAGGATCATTAACGTCCGATGTCAGTGCAAGTTAACGACACCCAGGTGGTCGAAAATATTCCGGAGCCCTTGCTAAGGCACCTCTATGTCTCTTTTTTCTTTCACTCTCACCTTCCTTCTTTCCTTCCTTCTCTTACGGCGCGGTTCCGGTCTCCACCGACATATGTGAGACACTTACTGCGCCGTTTCCCTTCTTTAAAAACCAATTTTCCTTTTTATTTTTTTTTCTGTCCGCTAATCCACCATAGCATAGATGTTCCCGTCCTTTAGAACTGCACACGTCTAATCTGTGCTAACCTCACTAAGCGCAATGACATCTAATTTCATAAACACTTGTTCCTCGAATAGCGATGTTAGACTAGCCTCCCTGAACAGGGTCCTAGTGGTAAACGCTGCCAAGTTACGCTTCCAAACGCGGCCTGGCCGGAGCAAGAGATTGTTAGCACCTTGAGTTGCGTCACAGGTCTCACTGCCGCTTTGGTTACCGGGATTGATTGGTGTATCCATATAGTCGGTTCCTGCCCAGTACTACACCGGTGTGGCGAAACCATGTTCTGGTCAGGGAGTGCATTGTCGGTTCTTGCAACCGAGATCAGCCCGCAGACAAGGCCCGGATATGCAATACTGTCGACACGGGGGTTTTTTCTTGTTATCTACACCCACGAACTGAAAATGGCTCACAAGCTACCTTGGTAGCCGCCGTAATGCAGTCAGATTTTCCTGTTGTGTTCCTGACGAGTTTTTTGAACGTCAGGAGTGCCTCATGGTTCCAACTTGGAACCGCTGTTTTTAGTATTTATTAAGGATGTGCCGCTACACGTCAACACAAGGGTATTGTTATTTGCTGACGATATAAAATTATTCCCTAACATTGAGACCTTGGAAGACTGCCACCGTTTACAAGCCGACATTCGCAACATAGAGAAATGGTGCTTGATGAATAAGCTTAAACTGAACACTAAGAAAACTTTCGTTATGTCGCTTACTCGGAACCGCGACACAAATACATTTAAATTTACTCTTCTTGGCGGACAAATACCACGTGCTGTCCATGTGCGAGACCTCGGTGTTATTATTGAGTGAAGGCTCGATTTTCGGTTACATGTATCGTCAATTGTTTCCCGCGCATTGAGACGTATTGGTGTAATTTCTAGTTTAACAAGAAAATTTCGTAGATACGTATGTGTGCGCACTCTTTACTGTGCTCGCATAAGGCCACGTCTCGAATTTGCATCAGTAGCTTGAAATAGTGTGTCCGTTATCTCTGGCAATGAAATCTAAAATGCTCAACGGAAGTTTGTGCGCGTCCTTTACGATAGATATAATGGGCGCCGTCGTTTCTACGACTGCGATTCTCCTCTAGCAGACCTCAGTATGTCTACACTTCATGACAGGCGACCCACGCGGGACATGCATTTTCTACATAAAGTTGGTCTCGGCTCTATTGACTGTGATGGGTTATGGATGTCACTGCGATTTCATGTTCCTCAGGGAAAATGCACCAAATGCCGTGATACATTTTATCCTGGCATGCATGCCATTTCAAAAATGACTCGTTTGCAAATAAAATATAATTCAAGTTTTTAGGACACAGATATATTTGCCTAATTTGCTGTTTTCATTGTTCATTTTATTATGCTCGTTTTTATTTATTATTATTAGTGTATTTGTGATCACTTTTCTGTATTATGTCTATTGACGTCATGGTGTTTGTATTGACTTAGTGTGCGGTCGCTTAGGCCAATTCGCTGTTGAGGCACATTTAAAATAAAATCATCCGTCCGTCCGTCAGTCCATCCATCCATCTGCCCGTTTGTCCGTATAGATATGTTATAGATAGGTAGATATTTATATCCGTATAGATCCGTATAGATAGGTTGATATTTATATCTACCTATCTATATCTACCTATCTATCGCTGCATCAGGCAGAATAGAACTGGCAGAGCTTTAAAAGATAATGAATGAGCGCAAAGTAGCCGGCATCATCCTCATCAGCCTGACTACGCCCCCTGCAGCCCAAAGGCTCTCTCATGTCTCTCTGTTTTCATTGTTCATTTTATTATGCTCGTTTATATATATATATATATATATATATATATATATATATATATATATATATATATATATATATATATATATATATATATATATATATATATATATATATATATATATATATATATATTATTAGTGTATTTGTGATCATTTTTTTGTATTATGTCTATTCACGTCATGGTGTTTGTATTGACTTAGTGTGCGGTCGCTTAGGCCAATTGACTGTTGAGGCACATTTAAAACAAAATCGTCCGTCCATCCGTCCGTCCGTCGGTCCTTCCTTCCTTCCGTCCGTCCGTATAGATATGGTATAGATAGGTTAATATTTATATCCGTATAGGTCCGTATGGATAGGTAGATATTTATATCTACCTACCTATATCTACCTATCTATCGCTGCATCAGGTAGAATAGAACTGGCAGAGCTATAAGAGATAATGAATAAGCGCAAAGTAACCGGCATCATCCTCATCAGCCTGACTACGCCCCCTGAAGCGCAAAGGCCTATCCCATGTCTCTCCAACTAACTCTCTTCTTTGCAAGCTGCGGCCACCGCATCTCCACAAACTTATAAAGCTCATCCGCCCACCTAACCTTCTGCAGCCCTCTGCTACGCTTGCCTTCTCTTGGAATCCACTCCGCTATCTTTAAGGACCAGCGGTTGTCTTGCCTTCGCATTACATGCCCTGTCCAAGCCCATTTCTTCCTCTTGATTTCGACTATGATGTCATTAACCTATGTTTCTTCCCTCACCCACTCTGCCCGCTTCCAGTCTCATAACGTTACAGCTATAATTTTTCTTTCCATGGCTCGCTGCGTTGTCCTTACATTAAGATGAACCCATGTTGTTAGGTTCCACGTTTACGCCTAATAGGTGAGTACCAGTAATATGAAGCTGTTGTGCACTTTTCTCTTGAGGGATAGAGGTAAACTGTTATTCATGATCTGAGAGAACCTGCCATATGCGCTCCACCTCCTTCTTATTCTAGTTATTTTCCTGTGATGATCCTGTTCAGCTGTCACTACCTGCCCTAAGAATACGTATTCTTTACCACTTCCAGGACCTCGCCACCAATTGTGAGCTGCTGTTCTCTTGCGAGAGCGTTTAGGCTTACTTTAGTTATCTGCATGTTAATTTCAGGATCTAGCGTTCTACTCGCCGCGTTTAACTCATGTATCATGCTTTGCAGCTCACCTCCTGAGTGACAGTGTGGCATATGTTCATCATATGTCATCAGCGAATCGCAAATTACTGAGGTATTCTTCTTTAACTTTTATCCCCAACTCTTAATTCAGACCTTGGAACACCTCCTGTAAACAGACGGTGAATTGAATTGGCGATACCAAGTGTCCCTGCCTATCACCCTACCCAATTGGAATTTTATTACTTTATGAAACACTACGGTAGCTGTGCAGTCGTTGTAGATTTCTTGCAACATTTTCAAACTGGACTCCCTTACCCCCAACTCCCTTATTCCGCATTAAGAAAAAAGGAGGTTAACGAAAAAAGTTCAATTTAAGCTTCGGACTTCGAAGCGGGCTGTGGAACGGAGAACTATAGAAAAGAATATTGAGAGGTGTATCGTTAAATTTTCGCGCAGCCTAGAGCGGTCCGGAGCACGCAGTTAAGTCGTACTTTACATGCATTTTCCTGTCTACACGATGAGAAAAGGCAAGAAAATAGCAGCGGGCGCGAACCTTCGTGCTGATATTCTCTGTCTACGTAGCTTTTATGGTGCCAAAGTTGTCATTATGTAGCTACCATGGTTAATTGACATGATTCAAAAAAGCGAAGTGGAACTGCTGTCCATAAAGACGTGCCAGCGACATCAGTTAGCGGGCATGGAAATAAATCGCTAAAATGACAAGAGTGGACAAAGAATGAAAAATTACATGAGCCCACATTTATGATCCACAACTTAACATGTGCAGTAGTTTACCTCGGTTAAACTAATCAGATCGAACATAGCTAAGTTTAACATGGCTAAGCTTGGTTTTTAGAATGTATTTCACTTGTTAAACCCAAGTCAAACTTTAGGTGCGGGGCGGGCCAAATCAGGAGGCTGGTCCGGCAAAATTTTGGTTGCCCATGCATCGATTTTGAGCCCGTTATACCGAAGCTAAATTTTGGCTGGAGAAGGGGTGGGCAACCCCTATATTGTGTTGCCCATGTTAGAATAGGCTGGGAATCGATTTTGGAACGTTACCATCCAGTCCTAATTTTGGAAATTGGTGGGCCAAATTAGGGATTGGTCCAGCTAAATTTTGGTTCCCACCATCGTTTTGCCCATGCTCGAATTAGGCTAGACGTCGGTTTTGGTCTCGTTATATCGAGGTCGAATTTTGGAAAGAGGTGGGCCAATTTTGGCTGTAGCCCAGCTAAATTTTTGTTACCACCGCCGTATTGCAATGCTAGAATTTTGTCAAGCGCTCTATTAGTTCGGGCCAGCATAGCACTGCCGTCTAGGCGACATCTTTCTTGTTCCTAGCATATTTTTACCTTGTCTAGGCTGAAGGTCACTCGCTCGTGGCGGACAGGTCACATGTTGTTGAGCTGGTTGGCGCGAAGATTAGAGAAGACACATCATTACTTCTATTCGGAAACCTTTTAGGCATGTGCACTGCTTTCGAAAAAAACAACGCTTTTCTTCTCAGCATTTTTTAATTTTTTAGTTCCCTCTGATGAAACCGGCGGAATGCCACCAGCAACTGGCATTGTCCGGCCTGTGTAAGCAGTCATCTCGTGACTTCGTTGGATGCGACTGCTCGCCTTTAATTAGCATTCAAGTGCCTGGTCAGTGTTTTCCTCGGCCTGCGTTGTCGTCATCTATGCGTAGGCGCTCGTTTTTGCCAGACCAACCTCTGATGCAAACATAGGCTTTGGCGCTGCTGCCTTTGGAGAGGCCGTGTGGCTTGAGACGAACAGTGCAACGTACGCAAATAAGTGATTCTCCATAACAAAGCGCCAAAGTATGAACTACTCAACTGGCACCACACTGTGATGGTAAAGTAGTGCAGTTAATTTGATATGGTGTTGCCCCTGGCTAGCCCTAGCAGCCAGAAACGCGTCTTATAACGTCTGTTTGGGAGATGCCAGATGTGACGTCTAGATGATTGGTGGATAATTTGTAATGAAGTGCTTATTCATTGTGATTCCTGTTCATTTCCTGTAACTTACAGTAGGACTGAATGACTACTCCTTGTGTTGACAGCACTGGGTGAAATAAAGTGCGAGAACTTTTTGAGATCACTGCGAATCAACGCGAAGATAAAAAGTATGCACGGCCGCGCCATAATTTCTAAAATAGGATGCGCAGTTGCCTTAGTTGTAGTGTGCACCAAATTCTTTACCATGAACAAATAAACGCATGAGCGTCGATGGCCGAGTCGACAAGCGCCATAAACATGGAGCACAGTGGGCAAATGCCTGAGGATATGCGCGTGTGCGCAATAAACCGTCCGGTGCGAGTGTCCTGTGCTGAGCTGCTCCAGGAAACGAGCCCAACCTTGCGTTTCTTTTCACAACGTATCGTCGTCTCTCATTGTTTTATGAACGCTGCCGTCAGTTACAAATAAGAAGCAACGTAATAGCGCGGCAGCAACATCATCTGATGACATCATTTGGCTTATTCCTTAACACTTTTCATTCCTACAGGAAGGAAGGGGGCACACGTTCCGATTTCTAGTCTCTTATCAGTGGCGTGCAGAAAACAACAGAGGGCGGTAACGGACTCGAAAGCAAGTATGGATGGATCTGTTATCGGAAGGATCCCAGCGAACAACACTTGCATTGCACTGTTCGTGGCACAGATGCCCGTATTATAGCACATTCCACCACTGCGCTCTGTGATACGGCGCTTAAAGACTGTGCAGTTGATGCTCCTGCATTCATGATAAAAAGCATGGGGCCTAACATAAAATTTATATCTCTCTAAATGTTCTGGAATGCTCTAAAGGAATCATTAGCCCTAATTATCCAAAGCGCGAAGTGAATGCTGTAGCGAATGTTTACACTCCCTACATATTCGTGACCGCCAGAAATTACGACTGAAAAGGTTTGTGTGCACAGACTTGCCTATATTTTGTTGTCGTTATACTGCCCTTTATATTGCCTTATTATCGTAGACCAGAGAAGAGTGTCCTGGGTCTCTAACTCCACCTTCAGCAATGAAAAAAACTATTTTGTACCATGACGCTCTTTGGCCAAAGCTGCACTTGCTCCATAAAAATTCATCATCATCAGAATAGTGTCCTGTATGTCGTATCTCATTGTCTGCTCCCTTTGCAGAATATCGACGGCCAGTTGCTATTTCGGGAAGCGTTATTTTCAGCACCATTATGCTATTTGTGCACAGCTGGAAGCTAGCCTATCATACTCTGCGCGCGCATATTTTTGTGCTAGTTCAATCCTTGTGTTGTGTCCCCTATTCGGAGCCTGGATAGTGCGTTGCGGTTTTTAAATATCAAAATATGGGTTCTGTTGAAACTTGTACTTTTTTCTAGATGATAAAAACTCGAAAAAGACAATTTTGTCAAAGGCCATTAGCACCAGGTAGCCCCCCTCCTCCTCTCACCCCCCCCCCCCCAAAAAAAAGTAAAAAACTCAAAAACTGGCGAACAAGGAGCCAGTCTCCTTGAACTGTTGGTGAATGGGAAAGCGGAAAGTTTGTCGTAACGTTCGCACCTTGCAATTCATAGCTACACACGGGACGAGAAGAGAGAAGACGCACGAGCATTGAATATCTATAAATTTTGTTGGTAGTGAGCACCGGTCGTGTCTACTTTCTCCGTCCTTGTCTCATTTGTGGCGCTGAACGTCGATACGTTCAAGGACTTCGTTTTTGTTGTGTTTTTTTTAATTATGACTTCACTTTTTAGCCGCCCACACTGTTCAAACGTGGCGCTGGCTCCGCCCCACGAGACGCCATGTTTTGAACCTCGGGGCTTCTATGCCAGCTACGCTATCATTGCATCTACCTTCTCATCATACGAACGTTTCGGCGGCAATTGTGCGGTTAATCAGCGTTATTCATTCTTCTGTTGCTGACATTCTGCTTTCACAAGGACTTCATACCAGTCTTGAAGCAGCACCGATCAACTCAATTCGGACCAAAGCAAGAACCATACAGACGACGATGGTACCACCCGAAGGTTTTGGTCACTAGTGTAATGTACAAGCGCGGCCAGAATAATACGGAGCACTGGAACGGTCGCAGAACTGCTTACGCGCGCCACCTAGCATGAGCGTCGGGAACTATGCCTGTCGGCACGCGCAGAAAGGCGCCGGGGCACGGACCCACTTTTTTTGCTGCCGGCCTATCGCATCACTGCTTAACGTATAGTCTGCATTCCTGCAGCAAAGGTAAGGCTGCGCGCTTCGTAGCGCAACACTACTTGGCGCTCGGCGCGCGACATCGACGATAAACTCAGCCCGCTTGGAGGAAGGCATCACTTGGCGGAATTGCACGGAACAGCTCAGCATCTTTCGAGCAAAGAGAACGCCAGGGTTGAAGCAAAGAGTGGGGCTCCGTGACGGGCAATCTCGCTGCGCGGCGGAGAACCAAGTGTTTGTTTCTGTCATTGATAGGTGGCGCTTAGATGCAGTTTTTCCTTGATGAGTCGCCTGTCGCGTGCTCCGTATTATTCTGTCCGCCCCTGTAAGTCTTGCTAGAGTCTGTTCAAGGCGCTGCGAATATCAAATGCAGACGTGCTCTTAATCGCCTCGACAATGAATTACACAGCATAGAGGCGGCGTTAAGCACCAGCTCACGTAAAACTTATAACAGTCGCCTGGTATGTTATTTTTCAAATTTGACAGGGGTGAATTACTTTCCAAAAAGTAAAGGTGCGTAAAGCGCACTTAACAAAGCAGAAAGATAGCGGCGGCAATAGAGGAACTGGAACATAGGTCTTAATAATAGAAAGGAGAAGGGTGAGAGTAATCCTTAATTCAGACGTTCACACCTGAAGAGAAGCGCTACCTTTCTCTCATAACTCCAGTGCGGCAATGTTACCAACGCTCATGGCAACTTCAGCTCCGCTAACCGTGCGAAAATGAGTAATTAATTATGGATGACTAAACTGCGGTTTAACGACCCGAAGCTACGCGTGAGCTATGAGGGACGCGGTAGTGTCGCGCACCGGGTTTTTTACACCAGATGCGGTTATTGAACATGCGTTGACATCGCACGCTACTCGGCCGCATTTTGCATTTAGCCTGCATTGGAATACAACAGCCACGGCCAAGATCGAATCCACAAACTTACGCTCAGCAACCGAAAGCAAATGAGCTACAGCGGAGGGTAATTCTTAAATAGCTTCAACTGAAAACACGAAATCTACAAGTACGCTGCAGTGAAATTGTTAGGTTGGGCACTGATTCGAGTAATTTACGCGACGACGGCGATAACGTGTTCAGATCTTTGCTTGAAAGAAGACATAGATATACAAACGAAATCGCTACAGCTTTTGTTAATAATTACTTTTGAAACTGCAGGCTGAATTAAGGAAGCCAGTTTGAGGACGCCAGCCTCGGCACTGCCGAACTAGGACTAATGCGAACAGCGCTGGCGTGAGGTTGCAAAGATCCTCCCTCCGAAAGTTGTTAGTCATCAGGCACTTAGTTTGCTTATCCCATTCAGAGCCCACCAACACATGGTTCGCGTTCAACCAAGGAGATGGCGGTGGGGTCCATCTGAAGTTCCGGATTTGAAAGAAGCGATATCAACAAGTGTGCATAACTACGCAATAAGAATCGACACTCTCGCGACGTCTGAAATTCTTTCTGCGAGCCAAAAGTTAATCAGAAATGGTCGAAAAAGAAATAACGCTACAAATCAAGCCGGCTTCCAATAGCAGCGATAAGCAATGTTTTCAACGTACTCCTTTTTCAGGGACGCTGATGTTAGGTGCGGGTGGCAGCCACTGAAATGTCTTCCTCAATTTTTTTCAAAATTCTCTCTTTTTTTGGTAAATTTTACACCTTTGCAACAAGAGAAAAAGTGCCAACTTACCTACACAAAACGCTTGCGGGGCGCCGGGACAAGCACACACGAGAACTGCAACAACACTAGTGCAAAAGGGCGTCCAGTCACAGGCCCGCTGATAAGATACGAGCGGAGAGGAAGTTTTCAGCAGCAGGACGAACTGGTCGTTGGAAAAAGCTGACACTGCGCCCAGGAAGTGCCGCCATCTGTTGGCAACCAGTGAAGCGAATTGCGACTGCTGCGACAGCCAAAGCTGGCCACATACGCGTAAAAAAGAAATAAAACGAAAAACTCGTACGTAACTGTCCGTTTTCTTGAAAGGAAATACTAATCAGATCTGGAAAGTTATTTACTTCATAAGTTCGCAACACACACGGCAAGGACGCAGGACTCGGTGACCAAACCGCCAATTTTTAAACTGTCACTTGCTGCGTACCTGATCAGGAAACTTCGGAACAGAGCACTTGCGCTGCCCGAGCACTTCGCCACAGATCGAATAACACAGCAAGGGGGAAAGCCAGCATAAAAAAAGGTGGTGACTGACCAGGTAAAAGACGATAGTAATGGTGGCTGAGTGGCTATGGCGCTTGGCTGCTGGCCCGAAAGACGCGGGTGCGTTCCCGGCCGCGGTGGTCGAATTTCGATGGAGGCGAAATTTCAGAGGCCCGTGTACCGTGTGATGTCAGTGCACGTTAAAGAACCCCAGGTGGTCAAAATTTGCGGAGCCCTTCACTACGGCGTCCCTCATACCCCGATTCACTTTGGGACATTAAGCCCCTATAAATCATAAAAACCAAAGGAAGCCAGGGCAGTCTAACAGCAGCTTTAAAAAATTGTGGTTTTTTTAGCATTGCTAAGTACGGAATGTTGTGGGAGAACACAATGTTTTCTATATGGGCACCACCGCCAAATACCCGAAAGCGCGATTTAGGTGTCCAGTGACCAAGAAGCCAGTTATGCGCCTATTCTACTTTTTCATTGTCAATGCTGGTTTGGTTTATGGGGGTTTAACGTCCCAAAGCGACTCAGGCTATGAGGGACGCCGTAGTGAGAGGCTCCGTGAATTTCGACCACCTGGGGTTCTTTAACGTGCACTGATATCGCACAGCGCACGGGCCTCTAGAATTTCGCCTCCATCGAAATTCAACCGCCGCGGCCGGGATCGAACCCGCGTCTTTCGGGACAGCAGCCGAGCGCCATAACCACTCAGCCACCGCGGCGACTTTCATCGTAAATGCTCAATAACCCAACACACGCCTGTAGCCTATGCTCCGGTGCCGCGTTTCTGTAACAGTGTTGTCAACTCCAAAGCGCATTGCTCCAGTGCCGTGCTTCTGCCGGGCCGGTGTCAGCGCCAACGGATGCAGCGCACATCTCTCTGTCACTAACGTTGAAATATGGCAGTATAAGCAGGTGAATACGACCCCATGGTAGTATCAGCAGGTGAAAACGGCGATGTTCAATGCACAGCACGAGAGTGTGTTCCAGTTTAAAGCGAGGTGTGACCTGCTGTGGCGATAGCGTAGTGTTCTGGAGTAGTGGCCAGCAAAGCTGATCAATCAGTTCGCTCCACCGCAGGTTCGAATCCTGTTCGAGAATATTTATACGTGGGGTACAAATTCGCGGAGTTCTACAATGACACCACTAGACATAACCGGACGAAGCGCAACTATCAACTGACATTTATTATGGAAGATGGTACATATAAAACTCATATAAATAAATGGTACCTCAGCTGTGGAATACCAACTAGCCCCACTTGTCGCCTTGTTAGAGGATATTTATTTGATTTATTGTCATTTATTGATTTCACTTGACACAAACCCACAAATATCTCAAGATCTCGCTCGGGGTTTACCCATCCGAATAGTGCTCTCAGAGTATAATAATATTGAATATGAGAAAGTCAGGAGGAAGGAAAATAGGCAAGGACGAAAAGCCACATGGCTCCTTTGCATTTATGCCAGGGCCCCTGATTGTTAATTAAATGCAGGGCTTACCAAAGCACCACGTGAAAAAGGAAATTTGAGATGTATGAGCATTGTATATGCTAACGTAAATACCCTAGTGCAATATAGAGAGTGTACTCTGAAGTATAGGCCTCCTTATAGACTTTCGTCAAAATGCGAAGACATTAAGCGGCAGCATTTGCACTGGTCGCAAGACAGAACACTTCCTCTGTGCTATCAGCTCTATGCAGGAAGACAATATGAACAGAATCTGCAAGCTATTTCGGCAGAATAATTCTGTGCCCCATTGTACGTTGCTTCTACTGTCTGAATTCAAAAGAAACAAAATCGTAGGATTGGTATCTTGAGTGAAGCAACCGACAGACCGGAACGAGACATTGTCATTCGCTGGGAGCGCTTGTGCGCGATATGTCTGGAGATAAGAAGAGCACGAAGGCCGACCGTAGAAGGATAAAAAGGCCACCTCTGACCTTTCTAAAAAAAAACAGTACGAACAGCTGGTAACATGAAGGAAGTTGTCTGTAGCTTATGTACAACCCAGCGGTGCTTCGGGAAATCTTATCCTCCTTTAGCGTGGGTTCCAATACAGATATTTTTTGTAGGTTTTTTAGAGTTTGAAAAAGCGGTTGAGGTACCCATGGAATCATGCGCTCTAGCCCGAGAAGCAATGGTTCTTCGTGAACGACTTCGATACACGCGCAATCGGCCCTAATATTTATATGCCTGTTTCTATGGCCTGCGTAATTTGAGCCCATCCTAAAATTGCGTAAATCATGAAAGAAAATACCCTAGTTTAATATAGTTTTCGTCAATAATGCAATAGTAAAATGTATAATGAGCAGTGTGTCTGCGTAATTATGGGAGTTATTGCGTGCCTTCTTCCCCTGCGCCAGAGCAGGGAATCTAGAAAGTGCAGACGTTAGCTTCGATTCTGAAAGCGAAAGTTCACAGATCTCCGCACACAAGAAAAATTTTTGCTAATGGGTGGAAGTTAATACTGACTATTTTTATGACCGCTTCGTTTAGATTTACATACACCTAACCACATTCCAAAAAAAAACGTTGGAGGACAGCTATGCTGAGCTTAATTATGAGTTGACGCGATAGCATACGCAAGCTGTTTGGTGCGCCGCCTGAAGCTGACGCGACTATTCAGATTTTTTTACAAGATTATTTTGTTGGGACGGCGATATACACTGAAACTTACATTAGAAAACATTGGCTTTCCATTATGAGCAGTTCGACACCTTTGAACGCATTGTTAAATTTTTAAATTATTTCAGTTCATTAATTGATAACTCAAAACACTAAACTTTCTTAGCATCATCGAGCATTGTCTTTTCATTTTGAGCATTCTGACAGCTTTGAACCCTCTTTGTTAGTGTTTTTTATTTATTTTACGAATCACAGTAACTTCAATAACTCGTGATCGCCTATCACACACCAATAAATCACTAGAACCGCAAATCACTACGATAGGATTCTTTTACGCAGCCCCCGATAATCTCCGACACGCGATGCCGACTACTACTTGGCCGACGGCATTTCGTCCGAGCCAGCAGTATACGCTATCGCGTAAAAGATGCGGTTTAGCAAGTGCGACTACTTTCCGACCGCTGTCGACGCAGTGAAATACCCGGCGGTCGATCGGCAGCAGACGCCGAGCAGGGAAATATTTTTGAGCTCCTCGGTGAACGCTGGCGCTATCTTGTTCTCGTTTCCATGGTAGCGCGATAAGCCGACTGTGCTCCCACATCCTCTCGCGCCGTCAGCGGCGCTGGCAGAGAGCGGAGGCTCGGAAGGCGGCTGCTGCTCGGCTCGTCCCAATCGCTGGCAAAGCGGCGACAAGTCAGGTGAGTGCGTCTGTTTAGCACGTATGCAGCAGTTGAGGAGGAGCTCGACGCAGTGCCGGCACGTAGAATAAAACGATTAACCCAACCTTCCGGCAAGCAGTAAGGGGGGGTAAGCAGCGGGTCGTTAGGCGTAGCAGGTAGGCTTGCGTCTATGTGAGTCAGACGTGCGAGTTAGTGCGATAACACAGCTGCGGGACTTGGCGCACTGTGAAAAGAGTTATGGATGTTTTTTGGTTGGCACGCAGTGCCTTTCGATGGGACATATGACAACGCATAGAGCAAACTACGCCTCAAAGGGAGATTATTGTTCGACGCCTTGGATACGATGGTGAATCACACAATAGGTGCGGAGTGAAAGCAGTAGTTTCGCAATCGGAATCGCTTCCACTCATTTGAGCCAGTGTTGTATTTAGTGCGTTTCTACTTCTCTTGCGGGTCAGACTTTCGAAAACTTGTCGTTCGTAGATTGAATAAACAGTTTGAACAGCCGTATGTGCCCAGTCCGGCTGCTTGTAACGGACATACGTAGTTGCTCGTGTGTAATCTTTTTTTTTTTTTACAAGTATGAACCCGAACAGGAGGCTGTAATGTAATGTGTAATGTGAAGTAACGAACTGCAGTTTATTTGAACGTAACTATTAGAGAAAAATCGAACGATAGTAGACGAAATACTGTGAACAAGCGGCAGATAAATGTTTCCTCGAAATTAGATCAGAAATGAAGAGCTGCCGATGGTCACGCCTGCAGTGATCAGCTCCACAGAAGGCTGGAATTGTTGGTACGGGAAATCAGAAAATGCAGCTTATATGCACGACATTGCAAAGACTTTTTCTCTAATTTGTTTTGAACTTTCACATTTGCATCTCCTAAAGTATACGACTGGTCGTGTCAGTGCAATTTGCGGTGGCACATAAACGGCTTGTTAAGCGAGGTGGTTAGTTGCCTATACGTGGTTCAGGCTTCGCGGAAATTTGGCTTTCGACGGCACTATTTTGTCTAGTTTCTCAGTCTGTTGTTAGTGGTGCCGTAGGTGGCATTGAAGAACGTTAAAATTTACAGTAATAAAACCATTGCATTATTTGTCACAACGTTGCATTAAAACCGCTATCTTGAGCATTTGTGAAACGCCACCTTGGTAGTCGCCGGCGTTTTTGAATAGCATCAAATATAAGCTGCATTCATGTTTAGTTTCACGCAGAGCCTACTTATGTACCACCGTCAGCGCGCTTCACGGGAACGCTCGCCAACGTGGTCCTAATCTGTACTTCTTGAGAGCGCTAGCTTTGAGGCCAAAGTGGAAAGGCGCGCCATCTGTCGCGCTAGACGTCCGGCTGCCCAGATGAGTAAACTGCATTGTTCCGCGTGCGCGCAGGTGATCGCACCCACGAGCGGAGCGGGGCTAAACGAACCCGTCGGGTGCGTGTGCTCTCCTGTCGTCAGACTCAGATGAAAGACAAGTGGCTCCAGCTATTGTCAGCCGCTGGAAATATGCCGAGCATTGCTTAGGTTCCAGCGGCCAACGCTTCGCGGCGCTGGTGTTATTAGTTCAAGCCACGCTGTCGAGCGTTTGTTTTAGGCGGGCTGACGGCGGTACCCGAAATGCTCATAGTACGTTAGTAACAAGCCCGAAGTAGCAACCGCCGTAAGCTGATAGATGCTGGAATTGCCATCTTACTGCCTACCGTGATGACTCGGTGGTTTCGGTGTTTGGCTCCTGATCCGAATGTCGCCGGTTCGAACGCCGCAACGGTAGTCGCATTCTTATGAGAGCAAATGGAAAAGCACCCATCTGCTTTGTGATTTCAGCACCTCTTAAGTAACACCAGTCATATTAAACGACGAAAAGTCTTTCGGGATTTCGATCGGGACATAACATACCACACGAACTTTTTATCTTGCCAAATGATAGCTGGTGTGGCTACCAGCTAGTGGGCATAACTTTTTGCGTTATCATGGTTTATGGTTTTATACAAGTTTAACGTCTCAGAGTGACTCAGACTATGAGAGACGCGATGTGAACGGCTCCGGAAGTTTCGCAAACCTGGGCTTCCTTAACATCCGCTGACATCGCACAGTACACGGACCTCTAGTATTTCGCCTACATGAAAATGCGGCCGCCGCAGAAGGGAACGAACCCGCGTCTTTCGGGTCGGCAGCGGAGCGCCATATCCACACAGCAGTCGCACCAGCTTGTGTGTTATCAGTGAGGTGCAATAGCTCTAACCAATGTGCATATTTGATGTGGTGCAATGGAGACACAAAATTGGATGTTTTGATATCGCTTGAGATACCTGCTGTATTGTCGATTTTCAACGGTGCTTTCACGGTCGATTTCTAATTTCAAGTCGAGGCAAATACTTTCGGACCAATATATCATATCCAGGCCTCTAGAAATCTAATACTTTAGTTTTTCAACAGTAAATACTAATGATTACTTTTTTGCAAGCACGTACGATAGCTCTTATATAACATAACATCTTACTTATAACATCTTACTGCCGAAGTACTTTGAAAATGTAATACCGGGATGGTGCGCAATCGACACAGGGTTGGTGGTGATTTCTTGTGTCGAATAAGCACATTAGCTGAGAAATGAATACATCAGTAATGGTGGCAAGCCCTGGCTGAAAAAAAATGGTGGTATACATGCAGTGAAGCTGTGGGCTTTGTGAAAAAAAAATCCTGTGTGGACTCGTTGGTTTAAAGAACCGCGAAATACCCCCCAGCGAAAAAATTAGAGGTAAGGAGAGCGCACTCTAAGAGCTGCCATTTAGCATTGTACACAAATTCTTACAATCAGTCTTAATCGATAGAGTTGCACAGTGCCTGTAAATAGTTTTTCTTTTGCAATTGTTGAAAAAGTAACTTTTGCACAAGGACGCCATTGGAAGCATATATGACTCAACATCCAGTGCACGTAGCTGGGAAAGTAAGTTCAAAGGCACTCAACCACCTAAAATTAATGTTCAAAAAATACCTGACTTTATTTTGAACAAATGCGCTGCTTTTTTAAAATCTTCCCACGCCAGGTACCAGAAAACAAAGGGAGACTTTTTGTTTTTCGACTTGATTTGCTAGCTTAGAGCTTAAGATTGTGATGTTTGGGCTACACAACTTATCCTAAATGAGTGGGCTTAGCCTTTAACGCCACTGTTTTTCTCGTTAGCCCATTACTACTTTCTGCTACAACTTAGCGAAGTTGCTCACAATATATACGCAGTTTCTTAAGTCCAAACAGCTAGATAGTGTGCATGTGTACATCGCAAATTGTCTTCTTTTATCTGTGCTTGGACGGTAGGGTTTATCAATGTTTCAGTTAAACACAGACAATTGGATAGCTTTACGTAGGTAATTCTTAGGTAAACAAGGGAATTATAAAATCGAGATGTCTCGGAAGTAGTAACCAATCGGGCCGAAACCTGGAAGTAGCGAAAATGGTCGAGATTGAATATCAGATAACGCAGGGAGCTGTGAAGAATGACATGAGCGGCATTTACGGGTAGAAATAAAGCAGAGTTAGTTTCGCATCAAGCGCGAGTTGGTGGCGAAATCAAAGAATAAATTAATACGGGGTAATGCAGAGCACCAATAGACGATGGCGCGTGTAAAGGCGTGAAGGTTTGCGAAAAAAAAAAAACGCCCACAGAAAGAGACGACGAGCGCGAGCAAGACGGGTCTTTTTTTTTTTGCGCACATTTTACGTCGTTAAAAAGAACAAACCAAGTAGCGTTGCATCAACGTTTTCTAAAACAACGGTCCGTGAGGGTAGCGCAGTCAATTCCAAAGGAGATGAACGCATGACGGGTGGCAGAGCCAAGCAGTTAAGTGAAATTAGGATGTTTGTGGAGATAGGGTGGCTGCACGTGGCAGAAAACGGTGCTGTTTCCAGACTGTGGCAGAGACATTTATAATAATAATAATAATAATAATAATAATAATAATAATAATAATAATAATAATAATAATAATAATAATAATAATAATAATTGGTTTTGGGGGAACGGAAATGGCGCAGTATCTGTCTCATATCCCGTTGGACACCTGAACCGCGCCTGAAGGAGAGGGATAAAGGAGGGAGTGAAAGAAGAAAGGAAGAAGTAGGTGCCATAGTGGAGGGCTCCGGAATAATTTCGTCCACCTGTGGATCTTTAACGTGCACTGCCGTGTTCGAAACTGGGTCGATGAGGATGTGAACGCATAGGCACATCAGATATTATACAATAAGGAAAGCGTTGGGTGCATGAGAGTGATATTGTCCACTTTTACTCCGTCGAATCCAAAATACGCAGTGAGGCTTATAAATTAAACGAAAACAAAAAGGATATCCATTGTCATTATCAACGTAATCAATCGAAAGAAAAAACTCTCTTCCAGACACCTCTAGTTTCTGTCTAACGCATCTGCTGGCGATGTTACAAAATTTGCTTTGCGCTCATGTTCGGGCGATGAAATAATCGGTTGCGAGAAAAAATTAGTTATTCGGCAAATATTAAGAGAAACTATTTGGAACATACGGTGGAACTGTGCTTCGCTCTCAGGTCTATAGCGAAAACAAGTGGGCTGCAGGCAATCGGGGCCCTGGCTTTCAACCTGAATTGAAGCGCATATATATTGCACCTTCGTTTTCTGCTCTATATCCACGATAGGTACGACATTCCCGGGGCTGTATTTTTCCCTACAGAATGGATTCGCTTGCGCGTCAATTAGAGGTGGAAGGTTTTTCGGTACCCTCGAAAAAACTGCGTACCCACACCATAAATCGGCTTGCTCACCATTCCGAAGCTGTCGCGAACGCAAATTTAAAATATAACAAGCCGAGCAAAG
Source organism: Amblyomma americanum (assembly GCF_052857255.1). NCBI lineage: Eukaryota > Metazoa > Arthropoda > Arachnida > Ixodida > Ixodidae > Amblyomma > Amblyomma americanum. The sequence goes on from NC_135505.1 coordinate 128,621,544, forward strand.
AACAAAACACTCTCATTGGCTATACATTTAATGCGTGCTAATTTTTTTTTGAATTTCATTTCAGGCTTCTAGGAAACAACGAGATTCACAATGACGGTGCACAAGCTTTTAGTCAAGGATCGGAACAACACGTTTAAGGACAAGCTGGTCACGTTCACCACAGAAGTTCCGCTTACTGTACAGTGCGCACTTTGCGGGAACATCTCTTCAGAACTGCTGAACGTTCCCTGCGGACGCTCGTACTGTCAGTCATGCGTGAACATGCTGAACGACGACGGGGAGATCGAGTGTGGCGACAACGAGTGCAAGCATGAGATTTCAGAGGTAATGGATGCGATGCCTGTTTACAAACGCTGGTGGTCGCTTAAATGTATGAAAGCTAAAACAATGCACAGTTCATAACTATGGCGTTTATCACCACCAGGACATCATCGTGAGGACGCCTGCATCGAGATTGTCTATCTATATCTATATCTGTGGATTAGCGCGGAGTAGTAACATGTAAACGCCATAGCATAGATTTTTAGCGGTTTCAGGAGCTCAATTTGCAAAGTTTATTTGGGCTAGTTTTCTTCACCTGGTGATAAGAGCCGGTATTGATCGCTGTAAGTAAAGCCTGAATAAATTCTCACAATTGCCTGAGGCTGCTCACGATCAACCCTATCAGTGCCTACTTTAAGTGTGTCCGTAGGCGAACGAATGTAAGAATCTTAGTGATAAGGCCACTTGGCAAGCGCGCTATCCTCGGCTGAGAAGGTGGAGAATAAAAATCCTATATTGAAGAAGGAACATGTTATAAGGCAGCAAGCATGTTTTTTTTTTTTTCGCTGGGCCTGTCCTGGAGATAGTGCAGCACCGGGTCGACCCGCGGTGGTAGTGGCGTAAGCCTCGAGCGCTCCGCCGAGCTACAAATATCAGTTTAACATCTTGGGCCCAATTAGGACCACACAGCAGATAAGCTGATATGTGATGAGGACGAACCATAATGAGGCAAGAACAGCTTGGCAAAAGAGCGCTATGGAACGAGGTGCTTCGCTTTTTACAGGGTGTGGCCAAGTGACCAGTTTTGAACTATGCAGCTCGGAGAAGCTCGTTAGAAGAGGGCAATGTGCCCATTGTGCAACAAGTGGGTGCCTGGCGGTAACCGGGATCAAAAACCGCACCTCCTCCACACGAGGCGGATGCTCAAACTACTACGCTACCACTAAGGTCTCACCCAGCTGTGTCACCTAACGCGAAGCACCTTAAGAACAAGCATGCTCGGAAACGCGTCTATACTAGTGCGCATTTTAGCATGTTAAAGTTGGCAAAATTTTTCAGTTTATTCACCCGAAGTCGTCTCAGCGCTGCAAGTGAGAAAATATATGGATGTTTTCGCGGAAGTCCACACACTACTGCGTAAGCTTTTTGCTGACTCAGCAGTTCGCGACGATTTCGGACTTCTTTTTTCCTCTCTGCAGTTGGTAAGCTGCAACGAAGCGTTTGAGGAGGCGCTGCTGCTGACTGCGATGTGCCCGAAACAGGGCTGCTCCTACCAGGGATCGCTTAGAGATCTCATGGTGAGTGATCTCTCTTGACGTCTGTGCGCCGAACGCCCGACACACCACTTAAATCACTACTGCCGCAACCTGAAAGCACGGGTTCCAAGCCAAGGCAAATGCTTCCGGTGTCATATCCTTCCTCAAAACAAACTGAAAGAAAATATTGCCTTAATTGTTTAAAGCTTATGGTTGTTTTGTTTTCACAAGTCTATTAGATAATTTTGTTTTGGCCCCTGCTCGGTTCCGACTAGCACATGCTTTATATTATCTTGGCATTATGAGCTGTTGATTGGTTGATTACCACGGTATCGTTACCATAAGTTTCTCCTCAGCCTAGTACGATTTCTTTTTTGGAAATTTATTCTCTCCCCTACAACTAATACAGCAATTATTACCGGAAGAAAATAATTCTCATGCGTGACGCATTCAGCGTGCTTTGCTTCAGATTTTGGTGTAATAGGCGTGATCTTGGCGGTGTTGATTCAGTAATCACGAAATGCTGAATACAACTCCATTATCACAACACTATCACGTGATGAGAAAAATGTCTTTTCACATGAGGAGATTCTTCCGTGCTGTTTAAGGAACCAGCAAGCCAATTTCCTTGTCTTTTGCGCATTTCTGCTCGCTTATTTACATATTTAATTATTTTTATCAATGCCGTAAGCCTATTTCAGAGGCCCCAGTAGGAGAGGACAGGCAAGAATACATGGGCCATTTATGCAACAACTTTTCGAGCCATGCGAGAAAAATAGACATGAACAACAACAAAAAAATTAAATCACGTCAATGTTTAAAGTAAACAATCACGGATGGTTTGTAAGCCAAATAAACGAACTCGTATTCTCGATTTAATGGTTATGAACATAAGTTCAGGCACAACACTGGTACTTCACTCAGGCAAAGACTGCAGATACACTTCAAACTGTGACACAAGCCCCTCAGCAGATCGGGCTTGGACAATGTCACTTAGCAATCGATTCCATAGTACTACACAAAAGGAAGAAAAGAATCGCGATTAAAACGGATTTACTGTGATTCGTTTTACTGCAGTTGTGCTTAAGTGGTTTTAAGTATTTTTTTAATATTGGTATGGACATGATAAACCTCGATAAGATACTTCATAGACGCCATATTTCGCCGAGTGCAGGAAAGGATTTCAGCACGCTTACAATATTTTAGTACGCATATGTCATTGAGATTATTTTTAAGCACTGAGAATTTAGGCAAAATCGTATCCAAAGAAAAATAACTGAGGGGTATTAGAATCGCGTGCATTTTAACACAAAAACGTTTTTAGTGTATTTAAGAGGCACGGGTTTGGTGGACATTCTTTGACAATTGTGTGTGTGTTTGAGTGTGTGAGTGTGCTTGATTTCACCATTCACCGTTTTTCTCCTTGCTATTTTTTTTTACCATCCTCTTCGCTAATCTTCTTTCACCCTCACTAGGACTAGCATGCCAGGCCGAAAACCAGGCAGACCTCTCCTGTTTCATTGAAGTCCCTCCTCCGGTTCCATTAAAATCCTGCCTCCTCCTCCTCCTCCTCCTCCTCCTCCTCCTCCTCCTCCTCCTCCTCCTCCTCCTCCTCCTCCTCCTCCTCCTCCTCCTCCTCCTCCTCCTCCTCCTCAGGGATCGAGGAAACACTTCCATTGTGAAGTCAGCGGTTGATTTAGCAAGTGCGGGGTGAAAATGTCTTTGGACTGTGAACCTACGGGATCGCCAAATAATTATCTAACGGTTTATTCTTCGTTTTTTTTTTTCTTATCAAGAACCACTATAGAAGCTGTTTACCGAGTACAGCGACATGCACGCTGTGTGGAGAAGACGTTCCTGCAAAGCTGATGTCCTCGCACGTAGCAGAGGTTTGCGAATCCAGGCCGCTCTCCTGCCCATACTGTGAAATGGAAGTGCAAGCCCGTAATCTAGAGGCAAGTTTTCTCTAGGTCATTGTCATTGTGTTAACTGCCAGAGGCGGACATTCGTAAAAAGCAAACAGTGTCGAAGCAGCTTCTACATAGCTCGCAAAGCATATCAGATCACAGTGCATTTGTGAATATTGCAAGAAAAAAAAAAGGTAGTTCTGGTGCTCCCCTGCATTCATGAATCTAAATAACCCCGACGGGAGGTGCACATCTGCTGCTTCTTTCAGTTTCTCGTATTGGTGGTGTTCAGTATCAGAGAAAACTTTCTGCATGGAGATGTGTTTGTGTGTGTACTTGTGTATATTTGTGTATGCCTCAGCATTTAGATGTAAAAAGCCATTATCTAAGTTAAGATGATCACAATGAATATTATAGTGTGACGTTTCAAATGGTTCTCGCGTGCGGTGAAACGGCCTCAAGAGAATTCCCGAACCAACCTTTGCGGTTGAAGCCAGTCTTACGTGCACTGAAACAGTCGTGATATCACGCTAAGTGCCAGCAAACTAACAGAAAACACTAGAGCTGAGGATTTTTTTCGCTGTGAAATCCGAAAACTTGGTAGTACGATAGTGTATGGTCGCTAATCTTGTAAGGTATTTAATACCTTAAGGTTTCAGTTTGGTGCTAGGCTAACACCACGGCAAGCAGCGTGAAACACGGGGAGGAATTTTTCGGTCGCTTTCTGACGTCATTCAGTTGTGCAAGAAAAAGTACAGAGTACCTTGTTGTCGAGAAAACAGCCCCCGATAAACCCCCTCGATACCTTTCTAGATTCACATGGAAGACTGCGATCTCAGGCCGGCAACTTGTGACTACTGCAGTGGTGATTTCGATACCTATCTTGAGGTGAGCATATACGATATTACCACCACTACTGTTACCTCGCTGCTAACAAAACACATGAAAAAGAAATGACCTCAACTAATAGAACTTGGTTAAGGTGTCTCTCCCATTTTTGGTGAAAAGGTGCCAAGTGCTAAAGTATTTGCTGCGTTGTATATAATGAGGCAGACAATAAATATATGGATCATACCGCTACTTTGACGTTTGAAATGTTGGCCCATTTCGATTCGTGTGTTGAGTCGAGTTTTTATTAAAACGCTGGGTTTTAAAAAGATGCAGCTAGGCTGGGAGCTTACATTCATTTAAATGGAAACAGTCTTAATTGGGAGGATTGCTGCTCCTAAGGCATCGAAATGTCATAAAAGGATGAACAGTTGAATGGTATATATCCTTTGACTTGTCATGTGTACAGGGGAGCCCTCAGTGTTGATTTTATCGGTGGTTATGATAAAATGCTCCTTGGCACGAGTTAGCAGTTGTGATGTCCACAAAAATGTGGCCACGGTGGCCGCATTTCAGTGAAGCGACCAAATCTAAAGGTAAGCATGTGAGTGTGAGCTACCTTTAAATGTACCCGATGCCGAACCCAGCCACATGAAGCTATTTCCTCCGAGAAAATGCGATGACAAAGAAGAATGCATTTTTGTGTCCGCTAAGCTGAGGTGTATTGCAACCGTTTGATGAGCCTCGTAAGCGAATAAGTTTTTCATCTCGTTCAAGTTCCAGAGTCGAGTGGCTGTAGCGTTTTTGAAAGAGTAGATAATGTTTTGAATTTGCGGATGGAAGACAACTTGTGAACGAAGCTGCGGTGGTTAGAGGGTCTTCGCATCACAAAAGTTCCTTGAAGAAACATTATGTCTCATTTTAAATATTTTCTGGGTTCAGCTCAGGGACAAGCACATGGATGTCTGTCCTAACAAACCTGTGAAGTGTCCTTACCAGCAATTCGGCTGCAACATTCAGGTACTTCTGCTTTATTCAATCTCTGTTAAAGAAGGCAACAATAGTCCTGTTGTGGAGCACATATGCACTGAATGGTGTTGTTTTCAGCTATCCAACAAGGAAATGGAGCACCACTTACGCTCGCCCAGCCACGTCGCCCTTCTTGTGGGTCGTATTCTTAACTTGGAAGCCCAAAATCAGGTAAAGGCAAGGAGTGACCGCATGAGTGCCCAGAGATTGTTCAGTGATGTCTGTAACATGGGGTGGGAACAAAGGTTTAAAAGCTGCCTTTTACATGAGGATTTACAGTACAAGTTTTAGCGTAATATCCTCATTCTAAGTACAATTCGCCCAAGGAATAAGGCTTCTAAATCGCCATTCAGCCATCACTGTGCAACTAAATGCGTATTTGTTTGCTTGTTTCAACGGTACGAAAGTGAAGAAAGCCGGCGAGAAATCTAAATTGGTTATAAAATAACGAGAATGAGGCGACAAAATGCTCATTTTTATCGAAGACGAAAATCAATCTAATTAATGGGGACAGTAATGCAAGCTCGCTACTACAAAGGCGCCCATTGCCCAGTTTCTCGGGATGCAGTAATATTTGAGAGTGGGGTGCCTAACTGCTGTTTGCGGAGGAACATATTATATCTTGAAAAGTCACAGCACCGAGAGTTCGCGAATTCGTTTTAGTGGTGCAACCGAAAGGAGAAAAATCGTATCAAGTATTCTCTGCCGACTTATGGGAGGTTTGAGGATTCGAAATATAGGACGCCGATATTGAAATCAAACAGAAGTATCTAAAGTGCAATAGAGAACTGGTAGCTTCTGGCGTGCGAATTCTCGAATTTCAATCAAAATCTGACGCGAAGGATCTACAAAAGACCTGTATATAACAGCGTATGCGCCATTTTATTACTCTCGAAGCGGCCATTCAATTGATTGCTGCTACATTCTGAAAAATTATCATTGCTCATAACCAAATAAGCTGCTTTTAATTATGAGTCATAGTTAAATCAACCCTAGAAATGCCAATGGCAATTAAGTTAAGTGCCTTCCTTGAAGATAACTGGAAGCAAAAGCAGGTGCCAATTCAAGCTAGCTAAGATTCGCCTATTTCGGTTCCAGGAGTTGCGAAATGAGAATGATACCCTCAGGGACAGTGTTCGAACCATACAGGACAGAGTTCGCGCCATAGAAGACAAACAGGTAAGGATGCCGCCTAAATACCGGTCAATATTTCCGAATGATTTCATAACGAAATATTACTATGATTATAGTAAAATTTCACGAAAAGAAGAGAGAGAAACATTCTACTGTTTTATGTATGAACATTTGAACAATGACCTGCGACTTTCGTTGGGTTCTTATGAACGTATTGTGAGAGTGGTCTTATCACTCTAATAATGGATATGTCGGTGCTTCAAACCAAAAATTTGAAGTGTTTGTCCCAACAAGTTGTCATAATGCAAAATTTTGGCTCATGACTACAGCTGCCCGCTGTTGAACACTGAGTGTTTTCAGGGCTGCCGGCTCTGTATTTCACTATTTCAGTAAGGTGTAAATTAAGGAATGTCTCTCTGCATTAAGCAACAAGGGTATCTATTAATGATAGTGAGGTTCTGCGGTATTGCCTAGAATTGTCGCCCGGCCACAGTATCGAGGCGGAAAACTACGCTATGGGACCGACAAATGACGAAAACGAGTCACCAAATTTTGGTAGAGATGAGGACTTGCCATATATTGAGTGTCTGCATTCAAATACAAATTAAACAAAAAATAATCCTATTATTAAATATTAAATTAGCAATAAATAGCTAGAGCACAGTTGTGTAATTCAAACGTCGCATCAGAATGCTCAGTTAAGAAGTGTGATTGCTCATGAAAAGATCTACGAATCCTGATCTATACTACCTGGTCGTCTTTTCTGGCAGAAAATAGAGGAGTACCTTCGAGCAAACATGGCTGATACCCAGGAAGATTTCATGGAGAAAATATGTGTAAGTGTATTTTTTCATTACGCATATTAGCCCTGACGTTTCTGCTTATTTGTACGTCATTTAGTTGTAGCAATTGGAGGAAGTAGCTTTGTCAGTAACGTCGGCTGACTCTACTGAATAGCGGGTTGCGCGGACTTAGAAGATATAAAAGCTTCGCACTGCTCTAGAAAAGATGAGCCGGAAAAAAATAAGCCACTCTGGAATCAGCCGGAAACCATTATTTTTCGGATTTTGGAACACACTGGGCGCACAGGGGTTTCGTGGGGACACGTTGGAATGGGCACTGGATGCATTGCATGCTTAATGGGTTTACGCTGCAAAGGCCTCGGACACACTGTGAAGAGTTACCCTTGTACCATGATGCCTGCCGCTGGGCCACCCGGGCAAACATTTCATCGCGCTGAAATTCCACTGGAGAGAACTGCAACCGCTTTGGGTAACATTGGGCCGCACTGGTATTAACTTACTTTGCTGAGAAGGCATACTACCGAGTTCAAAAATTCAGGTTTCAATGTGTGAAAACTGTTTTTTATATGTATTTTATGTTTTTTAGTGTGCAGTTAAAGCAGAGTTGAATTTATGCTGTTTCGAAAGAGTGAACCTTAGCATGTTTATCACGTCTCAGCCAAAAACATATCCCCACTATAAATTGCCTCAGTGCCTTGGTATCACGCTTAATGATTTGATAGGCATACGTATTGCAAGCGGCCAAACCATGACTTGCTGGGCAGCTTTGTTAATATACTAAGCAAGCCAAGAGATCGTGCCCTTGAATACTAGCAGCGTACGTGTTTAAATTTCTCTTAGTTCCGCAACATGATCATATTTCGTCTAGCACTTTGAGGAATTTCTCTCCACGTATGGTTTGTTGTTAGCATTTCTGTTCTAAACTTTTATGAGGAAATAAGTCGAAGCAAAAATATGCCGGTGCAGGTAACACCTACATTGACCTACCGAGGACCGTTGAATATTGCGCATGTCGGCAATGACGGCCACACTTGCAACACAATGACTAAAGACACATTATGCCATTCACGCCCAAAACTGACGCCTCAGTAATCCTGTAACGCATTTAGTGCATGACGTGGTAGACAACGACGAATAACGGAGGTTTGCAATGCCCCCTGTTCGTAATTGAATATTTTAGAAACTTGGAGCAGTCTGCGCACCCAAAAAAAAAAGCTGCCAACGCATTGCTTTCGTCAAGATTACAGAAGCATGTCGCACTCGTACAAGTTGGTCTGAAAGCTATGTTAGTACTAACAGATGGTGGAATTGAAGAAATTAAAAACTAAATTAAGGTACAACATATCGACAGCAGCACGTGAACCACCAGGTAAAAGTCCGGAAAGAGCATGCGTTGAAACTTTTATAAATTGCAAGGAGAGAACAAAATGTTGGTCTCTTAATTTTAATAAAATCCTCCAACAGTTGAGAATTCAACCTTGTTAATTGTAAGAATTTATGGTTTCCCTGCAATTTGTGCCAGCAGGGTGCAGTGATCAAAGATGTTCAGCAAATTGGGTGACTTGGTCTTCTGTTTGAAGGCATGATTGTAAGGCAGTGGGTAATTAACTCAAATGTTCTGAGGGGTTGTTCTAAATTGGCGCGTTTTGGTAATTTTTTGTTTTATCAACGCTGAACTTATTGCTAAACGCCATATCGCTGGGAAGCAATGTGCCAGAGTTGGAGATTGCAACGAGCCATATTCACCCAGAGCGTTCATGCGAGTTATAGGCAAGTCCGTAATTACGCCAAAAAACAGGGTGTTCTCAGTTAATATGCAGTAAATGTGGAAACGAGCGCAAAAAAACACTCTGGATTTGTTCTAGAAGGCGCTCAAGGGCGCTGGTTTTTGCAATTGGGATAAAGGAAAATACCAGAAGCAGGGTATGGCAGCCTAGCATCCCGCATTTCAGCATCCAGTGCCTAGTGCCGACTGGCCCCAATGTCTCATTCTCTTGTGCCATACTGATGTGATAATCAGGCATGACACTGGATCTCAGTGGCACAGATGTCTATTTCGTTCTCACCTTAATGTCTGTGTTCACTTCCTCCCCTAAATCAGTGTTAAGTTTTACGCCTAAATTCCTCATGAAGGACGTATTGGGTAAAGTCATTGTGGTGTTGCTGTATGTAGCCTTTCGTCGCTGAAAGCCTGTTTCGCGGCTCAGATAAAGTGCTACTAAGATGGACTGCACCGAAATGTAAATGTATCTTGAAGAGGGCGATATTGTGAGGTAGAAGCCGGTGTGTTAGCCATGGTGTTGTAGCTGCATACGCCATTGGAGGCTAACTATTGTAGCATCCATATGCCATAGCTGCTCTTTTATTGCGAAAGTTGCCTTTTCACAAAATGTTTCACTTCAAGGCACTGCATAGACAGGTGGTCATGAAAGCAGCCGACTACCTTCAGTATTTGCATCTTAATGCATTCATGTACGCACGAAACATCTTTGGGACCTCCTTCAAAGCCAGTCTAACATTTGAGTTTGGATTTCTGTGATGTCGTCTTTGTTTTCCGCAGGAATTGCAAGAAGCAGCAATGAAGACCCAGCCAGAAGTGGATGCAAGAATTAAAGAACTGGAAGACAAGAACGCCACTTTTCAACAACCACTAGGCACACTTCTGCGTGAAATAGCCAGACTGTAACAGCGCTCTGGCGTTGGGCATGAAACGGCTTTTTTTCTTTGCTTTCATAGGGATAAGCATAAATCTGCTGTTCTCATTAAATGCGCGTGGATGTGCAGTCAACAACAGTTTTTATATGTTGATATTCGTTTCTCGAAGCAATAAAAACTTCAATCATTTCAATAGAGCTGTGTAAAATGACGCAACTTTGTCGCAAGCCGCAGGTAAGGCAGTCCCGCCACAAAGGTGGTTAATAAAATAAAATAATAAAAGCCTAATAATAAGGCTGCGATATTCGGCTTGTCTCAAGTGATAATGCTCGATTCGGAGCTTCGTTTGTGATCTAATAAATTTCGCTATATTAGGTTTTGTTAGGAAAGCAGATACTGATGAAAATTTGGAAGGTGTTTCAAGATGTTCTTGTTATGCTACAGTTTTGTGCACACGTCAGAGGCGAAGCCTTTGATATAAAAGGTTATAAATACTGCTGATGGGCAAACTTGTAATGGCAGGCTATTAATAAATTGCTGCATGGTAGGCTGTTTGGCTCCTTGACACAGCCGTGGCGAAGCTGATTGCTTTGAACTGAAATCCAACGAAGACAAAATTTTTTTATAGTCACCGTTTAATCACGTCGCCAATGCGACAGTACAATGGTTGCAGTAATAAATCATAGGGGCAGGATAGCCGGATGATATATGCATCGCGACTATGCAGAGAAAAATATGCGGACGATGTGAGGCAGAAAACGATGCAATAACCTGGTGGCATTCGCTTGGTCCTGGCTTCTGGCAAACATCCGACTATTTTTTTGCCAGTTTTTGGAGCGGCCACTCAGTTGAAATGAGTGCGATGGTTGACTACAGTTTTAGGACATTTTCGCTACAGTTCTAAACATTTCTTTCCACATTGCTTGCCTATGATTGGACATGAGTGCTGGCCCGCAATTTTAGATGCCTTTTGAAATGCCATAAAAATTTACAACAGATCTCAATATCCCCAGATTCGCAGCGCTACGAAGGTGGAGCCTCGCGCAGTAAGATAAGTTCGAAAAATTTTGTGAAATATTGTCTAAAAATGGAGTGAACTCAAATTATTTTTGCAACTAATTTCGCCACTTGCGTCTCTACAGAACCAGAACAGGCTTGAGATAGATCCGGCTATGGGGAACTTGCGCTGAAGTTTGTGGTGCCGATTGCAGCGCCATAACACACTGCCTAGCGAGAAGAGCAAGCACTTTTGGGTAGTATTGTTAGTACTTTTCCGCGCCATCTCCAGGCGCTTACTGGCGTGAGCCTCCGCGCTCTGTCGAAGGCGCACGTGCCGTGCGTCAGCTATCTGGGCTACGTCGAGAGAAGCTAGACAATGAACGCTGTCAGCCAAAGGCGGGTATCTAATCGCGCAGAATGTGTTCTCGCGTTTTCAGCGGCCCAAGCGGCTGACAGCAGTTTTGAGCCACCGAATGGAACAATTGCAGTTAAACCTTGGCAGCGCAGGTTCCCCATAGGACATGCCGTGGAAAAAGTAAGAGAAAGTTTGTGCATGTTGCGAATATGAATTAGCATGGAATTTTTACGTGTTCTTTTTTAATGCAGGTTTGTGTAGCTCTCCGTGATTATTTGATATTTTTGTTATTTATACTTGTACCTTTGTGATATTATTTACAATGAGCTTTATTGATCAGAGATTGTTCAATTTCAGCAAATAAATTTCGCGTTGTACAGCATGTTGCAAACGCAGCACCGTAGGGCATCATTGGTATTCCTTCCTCAGTGGTGCGGCTTGTAAGAAAATTGCCACGTTGTGCTAATATCAATTGCGATTCTACACCGCTAAGCGTAATTATGCCAAAAGTCGGTCTCCTTCCATCTTAAAAGCGAATTTGTCCACTATTTATTATGATGACGCCAAAAACAACGCAAAGAGCAAAAGCTGCGCTGGAGCGTGGAACGTGTTTCAATAGATTCGTGTAGCCTTCCTTGTGTCATTACACGCATTACGTGGGAAATTTCTAAGCGGTTGTAACAAAACACGGATGCTCTGCGTGCAGTCACACAGAATAAAATACCCTTAATAAGATCGCCTTCTATATTCTGTAGATACACGCGTGTTATTTCCAGTGCCTAAAGTGTATGTAAATGGGAAGCCGCGGTGGCTCAGTGCTAATGGTCTTCGGCTGCTTACCCAGAACGCACAGGTTCGATCGTAGCCAAGCCGGTAGCTTTTCGATGGAGGTGAAAAGCTAGAGGCCATGGTACTCTGCGATTGCAGTGCTCGTTAAAGAACCCCATGTGGTACAAATTATCAAGAGCTCTCCACTACAACATCCCTCATAGAGTAAGTAACTTTGGGACGTTAAATCTATGCAAATCAGTGTAGTTGAGTTCAGTGAGACTGGTTGCGCTGGTTGTACGGACACAACACAGAGAAAATGATACAGACGCGCACTGACAAGTGCCGAATATAAAGTTCACACGCAGGGCGTTCTTTTACCTCTTATTCGGTTAAATATAAGACAACTGATTTTTTTTCATTATCAACCAGTTTTCACAGAAACCCACCTTGCTTATTGAAGTGGACTAGAACAGAAAAGTTATCCTCCGAATTTATGTCGGCCTCGTAACGGCATGCATGTGTTAGCCCGCAGACCTGACCCTAACCTTCATTGTTGATTTCGGGATTGAGAAACCATGATTGTGAATACCTTGCGCAATTTCAAGCTACCGAACATAATGCTATGCACTCAAAGAAAAAGAAAATATGTTTGGTTCGCAATACTGGAATTTAGCCTACTTATCAGAACAAAAATTGTGTGCTAAAGGATATCCTATAGAAAATAAACTAAAATCCACATTTTGGCACTTCGATGCGCGACCGGAAAACGCGTTTCTTCCCTCCGTCAGAGAAAATCAGAGCGAGCTAGACGTGTCGGCATTCACACGGCTAGCCAGTGATAGCTTCCTCCCGGACATCAGACACGATAAGAAACATCAAAATAAATAAGCAAATGGCGAAAAGCTGACAATGAAAATTTCGAGATAGCAAATGCCCTTCGAAATGGCGCTGCCTATGTGTGCAACCGCCTAGCAGCTTAAAGAAATGCAGTTTGAAGCGAAACGTTTCTTTCACATTCTAGACGCGTGGAGCGTCATTCCTTTTGTCTGACAGACGCTCGCAGACTTTTCATTCAGTTTGGCACACAATGGTGAGAACCGCTCTTATTTTTTCTTGTAAAAAAAATTTCGAGCCTAACTTCTGCGCATGGAACTCTTATAGTGTTCTGCTGGGCAAGTACCATTGTAAGAGACATATGGCCATGAGTCAAGCGATGTTGTGTTCTTAACACTTGTTTGGGTCTCGAATGGGGTTTTGTTTGCACGGTGAATACTTTAGAATGAAAAGGACTAGAAATGTACTGTTGAGAGCAACAAGGAAATTTTTTCTTGTCGCCACTAAAAGAACTAGGTGACATGTTTTGCCAGGAAGCTAATTGAACAACGTCTCTCTTAGCGTTTCTGCTCTTCAAAGTCCGTATCTAGTTGAGAGTAAGACTTCCGGCTCATTTTTTTAGTCAACCCGACATTGACTCCACCTATGAAACGCGAAGTGCTCATATGCCAGCGGTCTGGTATAGTTATTTTTTTTTACACCCCCAGCTGCGATCTCTGCTGCGCTAAGAAGGTCGGCAAAATGTTGCAAGAGGCGTACCCTCAAATAAGGCAGCGTACAAGGTGTCTAATATTTATTATAATATTAAGTGGTTTTTGGGGAAAGGAAATGGCGCAGTATCTGTCTCACATATCGTTGGACACCTGAACCGCGCCGTATAGGGAGGGATAAGGGAGGGAGTGAAAGAAGAAGAAATAGGTGCAGTAGTGGAGGGCTCCGGAATAATTTCGACCACCTGGGGATCTTTAACCTGCACTGACATCGCACAGCACACGGGCGCCTTAGCGTTTTTCCTCCATGAAAACACAGCCGCCGCGGTCGGGTTCGAACCCGGGAACTCCGTCTAATATTTATACTTGGCTCTTTTAGGCACTTCAAAAACTGCTTTGAAAAACAACCTGTCAATTACGCCACGCCGCGGCAAAAGAAAAAGAATCCTGTATGAAACTGATTGCGGCTGTCAGAGATAGATGGCGCCACTCGTGTGAGCTTTCGTTTGATACTTTTCTGTAAAGGGCTTCACCCTACAGTGTAATGCAGCGGGGCTGATTTATCCAAGCCATTGGGGTTTGAGGTCAGTGATGGGAAAGTAGATTTTAAGCGGGTAGAAATAACAAAGCGAAGGTTATCTGATTGGTGGGCGATATCAAGAGAAGAGTAAAAGTTCATAAGTCAAGGCTAGGTGGCTTGAGCCACCGCCCTATTTAAAGGGTTCAGTCGTATCCATCCGTCCATCCATCTTCTCTTTTTGACGGGTTGCCTGACGAGTGGATCTGTTTCATAAAAAAAAAACCTTGCCAACTGCAGCCAGCAACGTTCGAGGCGTACCAAAGAACGTTAACAACAGACGGTTGCCCTCCCTCCTTTAGAAGACGCCACAGGAACGCGTAAGTTTCGATTATTTCCTTGAGCCCTGCCATTCGTAAGTGGAACCCAGCAAGTCCTAAGCGCAGGCAGTGTTGATAACGCAACGCTCGATCGTTCGCATACTTGAAAAAGGAATGTGGCTAGGATGTTTTGGAATGCAAGACCAGTGTAGGTTATGATTGTGGTCTACGTAACCACACCTACGTACACTGCCGCACGTTGCCCTCCGCGTATTCATTACCAATTACCCATGCAGAGCAGGAACTGCGTTTGCAGAAGTCACTTTTATTTTTTTGTCGTCTTTCTACGTGGCACTAGGCCACATCCCACTTCATTTCCCTTATATTGAATACAATATGGCACCACAGCCAACCACCTCCGCAGTGAAGGTTTCTGGTTCTTGACATCAGTAGTAACCCGAGCTGATTAATTCCAATTTCATGACGTTACCATAGCTATTACGTGACGCTGCGTCTCACACGTGGGGGGGGGGGGGGGGGGGTGCAGATCTTAGGGGCTGGTAATCACAGCAGCGAGTACCTAACGACGACACGTATTTAGTGAATGCTAGAGCAACTATCCCGGCTTGCTTTTCTCGTTCAGTACTGTACCGTTAAGCCGTGTTCCTAGTATCGCACTTATTTTACCATGTATTCTTCTTACTATTGCCATAGTTACTCGTGTGGTACCCATTCTCAGTTTTAGGAGCATACTCCGAAACTGCTGTTGTCATGCGCTGTGGAAACATGGCGCAAGGCATTTAAAATTTTCCTTCTTAAAATGTTTTCCACTAGATAAGCATCAGTTGCACCGCCCGCAAGTGTTATAGCAGGTAATCTTTTTTACCGTTTAGAATTTTTTATTCTAAGAACTGCGAGAAATACATCAGTTCAGTCTCAGAAAGCGGATTGCACAGCAAAGGGGTTATTATGAACTAGATAGAGCTGAATAATTCGGCAAATAGGAACTAATATCAATACCTTGCCTTTAATTTCAGACGAAGGTTATAAAGGAAATTAAACGCTGTCAAAATCAAAGGTGCTCATGATTTTGTGAATTTGTTTAAACGGCATTGTGGTTCAGACTTTTAAATCCGAAAATTGTGTATTTCCAAGCTCGTTTAGTAAGCTTCCCGCGTTGCATATCTATAAAATACAGTCGACCCGCCGCGGTGGCTCAGTGGTTAGGGCGCTCGGCTACTGATCCGAAGTTCCCGGGTTCGAACCCTACCGCGGCTGCTGCGTTTTTATGGAGGAAAAACGCGAAGGCGCCCGTGTGCTGTTCGATGTCAGAGCACGTTAGAGATCCCCAGGTGGACGAAATTATTCCGAAGTCCTCCTCTACGGCACTTATTTATTCCTTTCTTCTTTCACTCCCTCCTTTATCCCTACCCTTACGGCGTGGTTCAGGTGTCCAACGATACATGAGACAGATACTGTGCCACTTTCTTTCCCCAAAAACCAATTATTATAATTATTATAAAATATAGTCGCTGCGCGTAGTTCCGTCGCCAAAGTCCCATTAACTTCTTCTACGACGTAAAATACACAAAATAAATCTGTATTTGCTGCATTATAGGTGGAAGTGGCACCGATTTATAAATGTGCAAAGGGAAAAGTCAGCTAAACCAGCTTTAAAATTAGTGTTTTGGCTTTCGATGTTTCTAAGCAAATAGCACAGGAAAAAAATTTAAAACGAAGTGTGCCTTCCATGTTATTGTTAACAGCGAGTTGCGCACAAATAAAAGACTAGTAGTTCAGAAGCGTGAATTGTTGGTACAAGTTGGTACAAGTCCGGCGACAGTCTGTGTGCGTCTTCCTCTGGTCCTGCGTCTTTTCTCGCTGTTTTTTTTTCACGTTAAATAAAAGACCAACACAGGAAAAACAGGGAAGACGGAAAGAGCGCGATTTATCAACCAGTTTTATGCTTTTCAATACTGTGTGCATAGCCGGTGTACAGCTGCTTGTCAGAAGTAGAAGGAAGGTGTGGTAAAAAGTGATAAAACGTGTGGCGGCGCTTCATGACGCCGGCTGGTATAACTGATTAGCCAGGTCGCCAGCAAGCGGTGCGCGCTATCGGCAGACCCTTATGTTTTGAGTCCGGCGATCACTCTCGGCAGCTCGAACAGGTGCGCGTTGCTATTAACTTGCAACCCCAGGGACTTATTCGACGCTAGCTGAGATGCGTTCGAAAGGCGTTTCACGCCGTCTGAAGCTGGTCGGCAGATGGCGCGTGCGGCCTCCGCCAATCAGCATACGTCCCGACTGCATACCTTGAGTGTTTAGTTTATTCATGATGCTGCCATGAGCGGCGTGTTTTGTGCGCTGCTTTATTTCTTGTGCTCAAGTCCAAAGTCTGCGTTCTAGATCTTCTTCAGGGGGGAGCCGCGTTCAGGAACGGAATCCTTCATCCGATCGTGACAGAAAGAACCTGAAAACGCGCAATGAGCGTGTTAAATCTTGTATAATGCACAGTCCGTTTTGTTTGAGAATATTTATTTCCTGAAATTCCTTGGCATTGTCAAATCATTTCATAATTATATTTGAGAGAGGGTAAGCTCTTGTTGCTATTGTGGTTGCGATCTTGCAATGTAATGCCCCTTGGACCTCATAACTCTGGCATTCTAGATCACAGAAATGGGAGACTGAATGAATTTCATTCAGAGCCTCTTCTTGCAATTGTCTTTGTCCATAAATGTGCTAGTTTATATTAGAGTTCCCTTTAGCCTTCATTTCAAACAAATGTCTTTCTTTTTCTCTCTGTATTAATAATGGCCGCTTCTGTGAGCCTTTTAAATCGGCGAGCTAGCCCCTTGTACTAACGCACCAGCGGTATTACGCAAGATTTAAAGCGCTCATAGCCTTTTCTCACGTCCTTTTTGTCACCATCGAATGAAGCATGCCGCTCCTGAGCCTGGCTTATGCCAGAGAAGCCAAAGTGAAGCCTGACTTGAGCAGTGAAAATAAAACAGCGCACCGAGACATTCCACTAACGGCAGCAGTATGATTAAATAAAGCAATGAAGGCAGGCCGTCGTGACGTGTGCTCATTGTCGACCAATTTCAGAAAGGCGCGAGCCGCTCTTCAAAAGCACCGCTGCTAGCGCCAAAGACATTCCTGGTGTTGCATTTTAAAAGGAACAAGCACCCGTTCCAGCTGCCCACAAGGTAAGGGTCTGTTGATAGTACTCGCTGATTCCTGGTGAGTGAGCTAGTCAGTTATGCGAGACGCCTTTAGAAAGCTTTATGTCACGGTTTGTCACGCTGTTGAGTCTTCCAATTACTTCTCACAGCATATGTACACACGTGCCTAAAAAAGGAAGGAGAGGGCAAATTAAGCCTGCGCATGAATCAACAGAATCCGCGGAAAAGGTTTTTTTTCCGCATTACACATGGTTACAGACGTGTTACTAAAGCAGTCAATGCCTTTTATCTTGGTGTAGCACACTTCTGAAAGTTTACGGGCTATCTTAATTGTCATTGCTCCCGCCTAAAATTGTAATGCCCTTCTGCCGCGGCTCACAACCTTTGCATGCAATGCAATAAGATAAGTTCGCCCCTTATCTATTCTCTGTCGGCCGGGCATGATCGCCTGCGCGTTCATTCACGCAGCGGCCTGTTTGGCCGACTTACACTCGTCGGCACTTGAGCAGCATTTGATATACCATGCCCGTGGCACATTTCACGCATGTTTTGGCATGTTCTATTCTGCATCCACTTCAAGATCCTTCGCTGCTTATCTTATCGTGACCTATCGTAGCATTGAAAAGATGACAGGGACGCCATGCCTCTTTGCCACTTTCGTAATGTGGGTGGCTTTGCGCATGCGCGGCACAACTGTGGCCTTCTTTCTGAGAATGCCATTCCAGGAGAAGCTAGCTGAAAGCAGCTTGTTAATCTGATTTTAGGATCTGGTGTGCACTGCATGCGGGAATGACTTTCTAAGAGCATTAGCAACATCACTAATTCGATCATACGTTTGACGATTGTGCTGTTTGCTAATGCCGCTGAGTAGGTTACTACTGATGTGCGCAAAACTTCACTAATCAGAGGTTCGATTTTTGGCATTTTGCTTGTCTTCTGTCCACACCAGCACTCCCCTAAGGCGTCAGTGCGATGAGGCGATGTTTTCAATGCGATAATATCGACTTATGATAAAAAGCAGGCGCATGCTTTTGCGAGAATCGAGCAGCACTGGTCGCCAAAGGTAGACACAATATAACTTTGGCGTTGTGTTTTCGCATTCAAATTTTATATGATGCCACCTAATATTTTTGCAGACTGAACGCCGCTAACATGGAGACGTGTGGACGATGCCGAGAAGAGGTGTATTTCAAGTCGATGAAGATGCACGCCGAAGAATTTTGTGAACGAAGGCTGCTCAGCTGCCCTTACTGTGAAAGTGGCGTAGAAGCCCGTAACCTAGAGGTAAGTTTCTCTTAACAACGTTCCTGTCCCGAAAATTTCTGAACGTACCTGTGTGAAAATGAAATCTTTGGCCTTCGTTGTTTGGCGCTTAGTCAAGGAAGTGCGATCACATCGCATTCATTACTGTGGCTTGCATGCAAAACATCTGCTGCTTCCCTACTGTATTCTCAAACTCGGAGCCGCCTCTTTGCACACCAGAGAAAAAGCAGTTCGTATCACGTTCCCTGCGGCAGATCAGTTTCCTTTGCTACCATTGGAGAATATAACTTTTCGTTACCAGTAATTCGGGACAGCATTTCAGCCAATTGTTTCGCCACTAAGTGGTACTTGACCAGAAAGTAACGGTATATTGTTGTACTTTGGAAACAAAATTCATGGTGGCTGAGAGATTTTCCTTTAAGGACATTTTTAAGCGACATTTATTGCCTCAAGGCATTATGACGTAAAAGAAAACGATTGTTAAATGATTGAAAAATGGTTGGCGGATCAAATAAGTCGGGCAGAGCGAAATGATGTGGTCTCCCCGTCGAAGCTGTATATGACGAGGGATTGGTCGGCGAGAGACTCGCTGCCACCAGGTGACGGATTCTCGTCGGCTTCAGCTCTGGGAAAACCCATAGCAGGTGGTCGATATCGGAAATTCAGTATGAAATAGCGTAAAATGAAGACGACGGATGAATGTACAGTCAAGTATGACCTTTGCACACCTTTTCATATTGCCACAGTGTTAGCCATTTACTGGCGCCGCCTTGCGGTGGGACAGCACCCGCTGGTCTTTGTCGTCCCCGACTCGTGCGTTCGTTCGCTGAGTGCGTTTGCCTGGCTAGTCCTGGTGTGCCCCTCTGCCCTTCCTTCCGGCTTTCGGTGCCGACTTTGGGTGCCGGCTTTCGGGGCCGGCTTTCGGCCCTTGTTCAACAACAGCGAGATGACGCCGAGCTACGACCCCTCAAAGGAGTCGACCTCGAAGGTCGCACCTCGTCGCCGCCGCGCTTTTTCACACGCGGGCTATCGTCGTTCTGCTTGCGGGGTGGCATCCTCTAAAAGAGAAACTACGGTCCCACGGACACTCCTTACCTGCTCGTGGCACCAATGGTGCTTCGAGACGAAGTTCTGCACGCATGCCACGACGACCTTTATTCCGGCCACCTCGGCTTTTCTCGCATGTTGGCGTGGATACGGCAGAAGTATTACTGGCCCCGGCTTGCTACAGTTATGCAGCGCTACGTTAAGTCTTGCCTCGAGTGTCAGCGTCGGAATACACCACCTGTGAAGCCGGCCGGCCTACTGAAGCCCATTGTTCTGCCTCGAATCCTGTTCCACCAGGTCAGCATGGACTTGCTGGGACTATTTCCGACATCATCATTTGGCAACAGGTACATTATAGTTGCCACCGACTACCTCACCCGGTAATGTGAGACGAAAGCCCTTCCCTGCGCCAACGCTGCCGAAATTGCGACCTTTTTCATCTTTAACATTGTCCTCCATCACGGTGCCCCTGAGGTCGTTTTAACTGATCGAGGCACGGCTTTTACAATAGCCCTTACTAAGGAAGTTATTCATCTCAGTGGCACCAGTCACCGTCGAACCACTGCCTACCATCCTAAAACAAATGGACAGACTGAGCGACTCAATAAGACCATTGCCGACATGCTTTTCATGTACGTCGACACCGACCATAAGAACTGCGACCAGATCTTGCCTTACGTCACGTTCGCATATAACACTGCTTTTCAAGAGACGAAGCGCTTCACGCCGTTCCGTTTGGTGCACGGTCGCGAACCCACGACTATACTGGACGCAGTGTTATTGCCAGACGTTGCACAACCCTCCGCAGCTGGCGCTGAAGAGTTCGTTCGGCACGCAGAAGCCGCCCGCCAGCTAGCTAGACAGCGAACCCGTACCCAACAGGAAAGCGACACTCAACGTTACCACCTTCATCACCGGGCGGTGCTTTACCACCCTGGCGATGAAGTTTGGGTTTGCACGTCAATCCGTCGGCGGGGTCGCTCCGAAAAGCTTCTGCGCCACTACTTCGGCCCCTACGAGATACTGCGCAAACTTCGTGACGTTAACTACGAAGTGCTTCCGCAAGAGTCTGTTCGCTCCTCCAGGCGGCAGGCGGCATCCGAAATCGTCCACGTTGCCAGGATGAAGCCCTACCACGCCCGCTAGGACTTATTCTGCCAAGTCCGGCACTACAGACTTTATTCCGGATTTCCGTGATTCCGCAGCATCGAGGCAACGCCCTTTCCAAGAGGAGGGGCAATGCCACAGTGTTAGCCATTTACTGGCGCCGCCATGCGGTGGGACAGCACCCGCTGGTCTTCTTTGTCTTCCCCGGCTCGTGCGTTCGTTCGCTGAGTGTGTCTGCCTGGCTAGTCCTGGTGTGCCCTTCTGCCCTTTCTGCCGGTTTTCGGTGACAATATGTCTAGTTTTTGCTCCTTTCTGTCATGACCGTTCGCTTACTTGCCCAACTTGTAATAAACATTACCAGTAGGGACAGATGGCGGGATGAGCGTAGCAGTTCTGATAGATTTTTCTGCTTTCCAGGAGCCGTGATGAGACGGTGAAGGCCAGGAAAGTTTGTGAAAACCTCTACACTTAATTTTTTGTTCGGATTGCCTCTTCATCTTTTGTAGTGAGGAGAAAAATGCTCTAAAGGCGCAAAGGTTATTGCACTCTAAAGAGAAAGGTGCAATATAGAAGTAAACTGTCCTCTAACGGACTCCATTTTAAATAAGGCAGTGCTCTAGAGGACATATTACTCTGTGTTTTTGAGTGTGGCAACAGTGATGTCTTTGTTTAACGCTCTATAAACATGAAAGCATTGGGCATTACAGCTTTTGAGAGTATTGTTATGGTCTCTCTCCTTAGAGATATAATCCGAACAAACTGGTTGAATAAACCTGCAGTTCTCCGTTCCAGACCCACATGGAAGAGTGCGATGCAAGACCGGCGAATTGTATCCACTGCAGTGCAGAGTTTGACTCCTTTGCCGAGGTAAGTAGATGTAGTTAGCCACACTATATGGCCCCAAGGTCTCTCTTACCCAATTCTAGTGTCGTGGCGGTTTGGCAGTAAGAAACAACTAACTCGCTAATAAAACTTTAAACTTCGACTATTGGTCAATATGCAGACAGGAGCTTTATATGGCAGCATGCGTTGTGCCTTGTCGCATTGCCAAGGTTGTGGAGGGCGTGCGTACCTGCGAAATTTGTGTGCTGTAAACCGTAGATACTAAGAGTGTTAGTGAAGTCAGCAATATTCTATTTTTCATAATACCCACAATACTCTGGTATTAAACTGTCATGTGAAGGAAAGAAAAACAGGTTTCTATGAAAACAAAAAAAAATGACACCTATGCTACACCTGGCACTTTTATCACATCAGTGATGTGCTAGCCAGGAGTTGACGGAAGATTGGTTGTAGTGACCTAGGTGAGCAGTGCACTGGATCTACCTAGAGGGCCCAAATGAGATAAGTGGGCAGACAGTGTTTATCTCATTTATATATGGAAAATTTTGCGGCTTCCTAATTATAGTAGCAATCACAGGAGTGACGATTGATGTCCATAGCTTGCCTATCACTTGGGGTATTAGGCAGTAGTAAATGCTTCGTGCTACTGCGACAGTGAGAGGAGAAATTAAGAGTGGAATCTAGATCGGAAAAGAAGGAAATAAGTGTAATGTATGCTTAAGTGAACAATATGTGGAGCCTTCCGGAATGCAGAGCAATTTTTATGTTCCTCTATAGAGCACCCCTTCACACCGAAACCGGTCATGATCCTTGGCCGGGTCATCAGACTAGTGTACTGTCTTTTAAGGATCAGAGCTATGTGTGTTTTTTTTCTCTTAAATGTGTGAACGGTTTTCTTCAGTCAATCAAGTCAATCACAACTAAAATGAGCATTGTCATTTCAGCTTAGGGACAACCACTTGAATGTCTGTCCTGAAAAGTGCTCTAAGTATTCTTACCAGCGCTCAGACTGCAAAAATCAGGTAAATGTGTTTGCTTAGTAGGAATAAAATTCAAGGAGAAAAAACTTGTTGCATGCACTCGGACCACTTATTACTCTTCGTGTTCTCAGGTATCCAACAGACAAACAGAAGATCATGTAGTACCTGCTAGCCACGTCAGAGAACTGATGAAGCGTATACACGATTTAGAAGAGAAAGTCCAGGTAAGCCCATTATTGACAACATGATTCAGTCGATGGTATTGATTGATAATAGAAGTGTTTTTGTTACTCAGGCGTTTAAGATTGAAAGAAGCAAAAATGGCTTTAAAATTGAGGTAGCGTTTTATTTGCAGGAAGCAACAAAGATGAATCCCTGCGGGTGGCGTCGGGCAAAAAGCTCGAAAGCGTGAAGCTTTAGACCCCTAAAACTAGTTACAGCCTGCAAAAACATAAATACATTTTGTGATATTGAAAACATGCGCGCGGTGACAGTAGGAAAATTATTACACGCACTCAGAGCACTTAATATACTTTTGCTCCCAGGCATCCATCCAACAAATGGAACAGCAGGTTGGCCATGCCAACGTACTGAAGGCCCATATTGAGGAATTAAAAACGGAAGTTCAGGTAAGCTCTTTGTCAACAACAGAACTGACTAGTCTATATTGGCTAGTAATCGAATATTGTGCGTAATTAAACAATCATTTCAATCTAACATTTATGGAGCCCATTGAAAGTTGCTGTTTGTTTGAAATTGACCCATGTGCGTTTCAGCTTTGATATTTTGTTTCAGTAAATAGATATTTTTGTTCAGAAACGGCAGTTTTGGAATCACCATTAGAGTAGACCCTGGGCTGGGGCAATGGTAAATTAAAAATTAAAGACTGCGCTGCTTAGATTGACGAAGACGCAGTTAAAACCGGAAACAGGAGCGGCTAAACGTGTTGTCTTTAACTCTGTCTGCGTCCACCTAAGCTGCGCACGTCTTTCATATGATCATATTACAACTACCCCAGTCAAAAGCACTCCTAAATAAACAGTAGAGAAAAGTTTGACGTTGCTAGATAAGGTTGTTTTGCTAAATTCGCCCTACCGTGAAAACGACTGAAGCATTGCAATGCCTCCTGTTTTGCGGCATACACGGGAAGTGAACGTAAAAATGCCTTCATGGATTTAAGTACTATGGAATTTTCCTCTTACAGGCTTACCTCGAAAACCTAATCAATAAGGGTTAGGATAAAAAATAACTTATAAGTGCCTGATTACTGTTTCCGGCTTTATACTAATTAGAAGCTGGCCACTAACTGGTTAAAAAGGTGATCTTGGAATGAGTGCACATCACTGTAAATGACACATAGCATTTAAATACGCTAGGATTTCCAGACCATTATCTACACACGCTCCAAAGAAATACAGAAACAAGTGAACTATGCGCTGCATATGAATGCACCCAGAAATTGCTAAGTTTCTTCTGTAGTGGTGTTGCACTGTCTGTGAGATTCGGGCGCAGAGTCCAAATGGCGGCCGCATATCACTAAGTGAAATGCAGAAACTCTCGTTTGCTTCCTGAGTGCAGACTTAAAAAACACCGGGTTGTCGATATTAACCAGGAGGCCTCAACGACGATCCCCCCTCAAACCGTACGCGTAATACAGTGGGACACTAAAGCCCACACTCCATTACTTCCGGCTAAAATATTGTGAAAAGAGAACATGGCGTTGCTACGGCTGCTGTTTATAGTTTTGAGTTACAGTTAGCGCAATGCATGAAACTCTTTTGCTGGTGAATTGTCTGGGCAAAAGAATTACATGGAGCCGCAGGCATCCGTACGAGAAGTTTTATGATCTGCGCTTGATGTTTTTCTTACAGGAGTTGAGAGCAGAGAATGATGTACTGAAGAAAACCGTCTATGACATAGAAGTCGCTCAGGTGAGAATGAAGTACAGTATATTTGCCAATGCTCCAGAATTATTTCGTCCTAGTAATATATCCTCAATATGAGAGAAATGCGAATTTGAGATAAAAAAAAAAACTCACCCCCGAAAATGTTTTTTTTTTGGTCGGATCGAGAAAGTTAACCGTCATTTGAGAATTTCCCGGAAATGCTTTCAAACTCATTAGAAAACAAATTAGTTATCGACCAAAGTATTAGGCACCGAGAATGAGAGCGTGAAGCGCATGTTGTCAAGTTTTTTCAAAACCGCATCGTTGGCCAAGCAGCAACGTGTTTCACTTAGTGAGGACAAGGTGCTGGATTCGATGCCGGCTGCGGTGCCTCATTGACAGTTGAAATTCAATTAAAAAAAGTAAACATGTGTGTCATGGTGTTATTTGATGTTAATAACCTCCAGGAGGTCAAATTTAATCCCTTCTTTCTCGTCTTGTAACATTTCTTATAGCCGAACGGCTAGCTTAACACGTATCAAGTTGTGTACTACAATGGTTTCGAGAAATTAAGTACGAAGAGTGGTGAATGGGCTGAGGGTAGTCATGCATGCTGCACGCTTATATTCATTGGTCTGCCTCCGCAACAACGGTGGTGCCAGGTAAAATGAAACGGAGCCATTGCGTCATAATATCAGGAGGCACATGAAAAAAACGTGTTTTAGGGAAAGGTAACCGCGTTTGTCACAGGACAACGCAAATTGAAGAGTAGGTGGAGGGTTTGTCTTGCAGTGCAGTCTGCTTGGCTGATCATTGTAATCCTAGGAAACAAGGTTCAAAACTCGGCCGTACCGCCAAACTAGATGCATTGATCTCACGTGCTTGTCGGGGTAATCCCTTGCTGGCATTCTACATTAGTATAGATATGCTGAGCAAAAAAAAAAATGACTGCGTAATAAAATTGACATCACATGCAAAACTATACAAACTTCGCTTGTTTTTCTGCAGAAAACAGAGCAGTACCTGCGTGTGAACATGAATGACACCGTGGAATGCCTCCGAGAGCAAATGGGCGTACGTATATGTTCTTGATGTACAGGAGCTCTCTAGAGCTGAATTGTTACCGGTTCCCTTTCTTGGTAAAAGGAATACGCCGAAATACCACAACCAAGAGGCCTGACCTTTTCAAATAATGAGTTGAAGGTGCTTATTGGAAGTTGATGAGGAAATTTGCCCTGCATAATGAAGGAAACTTACCTGTCTATAAAACCAAGGCACGGTTGCTGTACAAAGTTCATTTTTATTCTTTGGACCAGGAGGACATAAGAAATATGGGAGTTTTGTATTCTATGTCGGGGCATCCCCTTTCATTACTCTACCTCCATGAGCCTTGTGATTAAATCTCTGTGCTGAATATCGACGCAGAATGAATATTAACTGATTTTAATTGCTTGTTGCTGTTGATTTTTTACCCGTCGCAGTGGCTCAGTGGTCAGGGCGCTCGGCTACTGATCCGGAGTACCCGGGTGCGAACCCGACCGCGACGGCCGGGTTTTGATGGAGGCGAAACGCTAAAGCGCCCCTGTGCTGTGCGATGTCAGCGCACGTTAAATGATCCACAAGTGGTCGAAATTATTCCGGAGCCCTCCACTACGGCACCCCTTCCTTCCTTTCTACTTTCACTCCCTCCTTTATCCCTTCCCTTGCGGCGCGGTTTAGGTGTCCGCCGATATGCGATACAGATACTGCGCCATTTGTTTCGCCAAAAACCAATTTCAATTTTTTTTTCATTTTTTGCTTGCTCCCTATCAGAGATCCTTCAGTTATGCTTGCTGACACTACTGTAAACGCAGGAAGCAGCTTCATTAGCCTAGTGATGAGAGCATCAGGGTCACATTTGGGAATAACAGAATTGTATATTTCTTCGCATTGGAAATGTTGTCATCTAACACCCCTATTTTGACTCTTTGCAGGAATTACATGCAATTGTGTTGCAGAAGGAGGAAGATATGAATAAAAGCTCCGACTGAGTGGAATGCAAGAATGTCGCTTGAGAAAGAATGCTACATACCCTTTTGGAGAAAAACAAGCCTAAAGTAAATTAGGACTTCGGCTTTGTTTCGGTCCAGTTTAGCTTTATTTCTAAATTCAGTGAAGAATTCTGTCCTACATCCTGCATGGATGTCGAGGACTCTTGAGTGACCGCTTTTGCTTCTCGAAATACAGAATCCCGTCTCTCTTGAACATCGCACCACATTATAATTATAAATTTTGCACTGCCGGAGGCATTACAAGATGAAGTGCATTTTTTTTTGTAAACCGAATGCAAAGATTTAATAAAGCGCAAACTATACCAGAAAGCTACTTCCATTCACATTTAAGAAATGTTGTATTAGGAAGCGTTTTAGGATGGGGATTTTATAAAATCATGGCTTGAGTGCTAGGAAAACGATTACCATGAAAAGTGACGTCTAATTAGGAAGAACTTTTTCGACACAAGTTCTTGTGACGAATTGCTCTTAACGGCTTCAGAAAAAAGTATCTTATTATAATGGGTTATATGCGCTGATATTGAGAGACTGGTCGCCTAATGAAGGCGGTTTTTATGCTTTCGTTCGGATATTAAACAAGGCGTGAACATATATATCTCTAGTAGCTGAAGTCCGGTGCGAGGAAGCTTAGGGGGCATGTGATTTTTCCTGCCAGCCAGACACTGAGCGCAGCGAGTGGGCTGAAAGAAGGGATTGCGGTTTGTCTTGCACACTAATATTTAAATACTAAAACAAAAATTTCATATCGTGTGCCTGCTTCCGGTGGCAGGCTGAGGGTCCCTAACACACGGTCGAGTGTTGGAGGCACTTAAGTGAGTGATTCCACAAGATATTCGTAATGTGCACGCTTCTCAGCATACGCTGGGCATTCTAACAAAATATGTTCCGCTGTTTCTGCTAAGACGCAGATGTCCCAACAAAGACTGTTCTTTTACCTAAACGGAACTTCAGGGCACGTTCAGAAGCTGTAGGGAACTGTAATGCCGTAAACGCAGCATTTAAACGAAGCGATAAACAGCGTCTAGTTGGCAAGAAAGTCTGGTTGACAGGTTTATGTTGTCTACAAATGGCTACCACCACAGAGCGGCATCGCAGAACGGCACCAATCATTCCGCGGACGAGGCAGCGCTAACCACGCATCGCGACGGCGAATGAGTGCAGATCCCGGTGTCGAGAGTGGACTCGTCGGAGAGGCGCCGAACATTTGAGCGGGGGATCACGCCTGCCTCGGGGAAGTCTAGCCAGTTTTTGAACCCATGCTTACAACCCCGGGAGTCTGACTTAAAGGTTCAGCTTCCATCCGCACCCACAACGACATGAAGCAACCCTGCTGTGCCGCATCAAGCGGGGTGTCGCATGCATAAACCACAGTGGTGTGATTACTATGCCAAACTGCTTAAAAAGGGAAAGCCTGCTACATGATGCTACATCATAACAAACTACGAGTGTAATGCGCCAAAACGCCGTATTTACTTAAGAACAAAATTTTCGGTGGCGGCTTCTTATCTTTCGTGAACGTATGCACGCTGCATATAGAGCTGGCCGTGTTAGCTTTCACACCGCGTAATGAAACCGCACAGAAATGAAATGGGCCCGCGGCACGCAGGTATTTAACTCCGGTCGCCCAGCGGTGCGGAGGGCACGCCGCAAATATGCACGGGAAAGTATTCGCAAACAGCGCCGGTCTTGACTGCCAAGTACTTGCTCGGCTGAAGTGAGGAAACGGCAAGCTGCCGCGAAGTTCTCAGGGGGCGTCAGTTTTGGGGCTCGCTTCGTTGCCCTAGAGAAAAGAGGTGCGCAGTCCCGGATAATTTTTTTTTCACTCCTGTCGAACTGCCTCCCTGCTGTGTGGTTCCCGTTCTCCAGTGCGCATTAAACGGCACGCATCTTCAGTCATCATGGTAGCGGATCATTTCGACCCTTCATTCTCGGGCAGCTGTCCGCACTGTGCCTAGAAGTCTTCGGACATCTACCACATGGTGTGGGCCTGCCCCTCCAACTCTGCTATCCCCCCTCACCCGAACACGAGCTGGGAGGACTGGGAGGCGACCCAGCTCGGCTGCTCTGACCTACAGGCCCAAAAAGCCCTGGGTGAGCGCGCCCGGGCAGCGGCCGACGCCACTGGGGTCCGTGGACCTCCACGTAATGTTTGTGAAGGCTGGGCCTTTAAAAGTCTGTCTAGTCATACCTCCCTATACGTGCTCTTTTCGAGCCAATAAACGTATTTTCACCACCACCCCCAAATCCCAATGCTAAATCTTTGTAACTACTCCGTTGTTCTTTTTTTAGATGTAAATTTTCTTTTCACACATTGTCACTAGCAACGCAAAAGATAGTGCTCAGTGGCGCGTCATTTTTCGCCATATGAGTCCCACCGAGAAAAAAGAAAGTGCGACTTACACACCAGAAATTACAGTATATATATGCATATGCTCCAAACGCTCACTTTTTTGCGCCAAAAGTTGCTAAAAAGTTACATCGGCCAATCACATCTCTAAAACCCTACTCTTTTGTCTATGCTGACGACCATGCATGTGCCATCTACAGGGATGACGAGACCATAGTACATATTCTTTGTGTAAGCCCTGCTTATACAGCGCCCAACGACAATCTGTGTTCCCTGTACTAGAGCGTATTGATCTACGCCCGCTAACGGAGATGAGGACTCTCGGACAGCGGCTGTGACGACCGTCTATTTTGAAGGCCTGCCAGGCACTGCTAGGCTTCTTGAGAGCCTCGGGCCTACAAAGAGGCTGTAGTCCTCAAGTGAAAATTTGTCTCGTGTACCTGGATTTTATAGTCATATTCTCCTCGAACTTTGACGATCACCTGAAAAGGCTTGGGACAGTACTGGAGGTGAGCAGGTGGTCAGGCTTACGTGCTCGGCGTGCATAGCAAAAAAAAAGGGGGGGGGGGGGTGAACACAGAATCAGCAGTAGATATTTATCATTAGCCAGACCGCTGTGCAGCTATATATCTTCCTAGGCGTTAGATTTGCGGTTTTGGCCCCGCAGATCGAGTCTATTTGTGCTATATATAGACAAGGGAGACACCTGATTGTATCCAGTTGCCGCTCAACGACACTGTCCGACGATGAACGATGGTCTGCGGGTCGGCGCTGTCGGCGCCACTGACATGAGTAGAGAGTAGTAGTAGCCATCTCGACGCCAGACTCGTTGGGGCACATGGGTAGCCGTCGGTGACGTCGGCTGAGCCCGAGCGTCGATTTATGTAGAGGTTATTGTTTACACTTGCGTGACGTAGCGTGTGCGCTCGTGCCTGTGCTACGTCGGACTGTAAACGCGCCTTAACCCTGAAGCCAAAAAAAGGTCACTTCAATTCCGATGAGCTGCTGTTTATAGGTAACATCTTCAGAAAAATAGAGTACGGCCGGATCCCCAGAACACGACTGCTCTCACGCATTTACCACAGCCAACCGACAATAAAACCTTCAGAGAAATGCGGAGATTGTGCGCGTATTATCTACGGTTCGTGATGAACTTTTAACGCATTGTTGAACCCTTCACAATGCTGACGAAGTCAAACAACTTCAGCGCTGCTTAAAGCCGGCACCGGTGCTTCGACACTTCGTCGAAAGCGCCGAAGGTGATATTCGTGCAGGCGAAAGCAGTGTGGGCTAGGCCAGCGTCTCGGGCAAAAGAAAGAAGGCCACAAGATAGCCATAGCCTGTACTAGACGCTCTTAGTCGATGGCAGAGGGCAACTATATAACGACAGAGAAAGATTGATAGATAGATAAAGAGGAGGAGGGAAAGGCAGGGATGTTAACCAGAAAGGGGTTCCGGTTGGCTACCCTGCACTGGGGAAGAGGGATTAGGGGACAGAGAAAGATGTCGTGCCATAGTGTCTGGGTCCGCCCGCTACTTGCGCAGCAGGGCTTCAAAAAATGTGAGCCATAATTAGGTGTCTTACTAGCTTGCACCGCTGAAGCATACGTTTGGCCGTTTTACATGACAGACCTTAGCCGCCAAGGGTTCAATTTCACCGTTGCCTACAAGTGTAGGTGCAAGCCTGCCGACGCAGGCATCCTATCACGAGCCCCAGTCGACATGCCACCGAAAGAAGACGATAACGACGCCTTCCTGGAACCATTATGCGCAAGCGATTTCGCGCGAAAGCAGCGCTCGGACTCCGAGATAAAACGCCTTTGCGAGTACCTGGAATGGAGCATATATTAATCTCCCAGTGTGTTGAAGCGCCACTTGCTTGTCAAGCGGCCAGTGTGTTCAAGTACCATTGTTGTTTTTATTCTAACAGAACGACGTCATTGTGAATAAACTCGCATGTAACAAGATCATATACCTGCATGTTGTGCCTACAAACGTCCGAGAGGTAATGTGGAGGCTGCAAAGTTGAAATCGACAACAGGATATCCATGATTTGAACGCATGTTACGCCAAATCCGTGACAAATATTACTACTCCCGTCAGCCTCGGATGTCGCACGCTGCGTAAAAATTTGCCACGAGAGGCTACGACGAATGCCTCCAATGATCAGGCCAGCTGGACTATTCAAACCGCATTCCGCCCCTGGGAAACCCACTGAGTTGATTTAAATGTATCTGCTCGGCCCTTTCCAACCATCAACACCGAGCAACAAGTAGATCATCGTGGCTACCTACTTGAGCGTTACGATAGAGCACAAGCTCTGCCGAGTGGTACAGCTCCAGCTGAGTGTGCATGACAAGTGGCACATCGCGGATAGAGGATCAGGATTTGTGGCAATTTACGCAAGCAGTTCACAAGCATAGCACGCAAGCCATTGGCGAATCACTGCATACCATCCGCAGATACATGGGCTCATGTCGCGTCTGAAGAAAACCGTGCTGCGGACATTATGTCCAATTACGTCGATGCCAAACCCATGATTGGGAAGGTATAGTACCCTGTCTGGTCTTCGTCTACAATACCGCCGTCCATGATACAGCCCGGTCAACTAAATTCTGACAATAATATGGCAGGGAGGCCACGACAACACACGATGCAACGCTGACGGGCGTCTCACGAAGTCAACCTCGACGTCACAGCCTACCTGCGGGTCGGGGAAGCTCAGCGAGTTGTCCGCCTATCTCTTACCCTGTGCGGCCAAATGTACAGGTGCGTAAAGTAGAATTTGGATCATAAGGAATAAAATGTACAAGTTTTGACTAGTCGTGCACGCCCCGCTGACTCAGTCAAACATTGTGGGCCTTATACCCGCCCTGACAAGAACCTTCGCTGTCTATTTCAACAGGACCATGAAGTCATGTCTGATGAAGTGACCGTATCGCACCAACGCCACGCACAATTGGAAGTGGTGTAGTCTGGCTTCTAATGCCATTTCATGCGGTCTAATGGATGCGAGATGCTTTATTTTACACTTTGTTTAGCCAACCTTATTTTTGTTGTAAAACACCGCGCCCATCTTTTTAAAGGAAGGGGTAAGATCGCAAAGTTTTGTAATATTTGGCTTAAACCCTGCTGCACGAGTCTTCGTTTTTTAAAGAAAGATGCGAACCAATTTGCGGGGGATATTTGCAGCCGCACGGAAGTAGTTCTCCGTTGCTCCAGGTTACCGTAAGTGCGTTACGAGGCTTATCTAGATACCTGTTAGTCTGTTAAAAAAATAGAGCGGTGCAGAGCTCGGCAGCCAGAACCCGCCTTGTGTCGTTGAGGCATGCGCACGCATGCTGGGTCGGGACCAATCAGTAGGAGCGCACGGAAGGCGCGAAAGTCTCTATCACTCGGCGCTCGAGTTGGCACGAGCATTTCGACTCGCCTCTGATAATTTGATTGTGCTGCTATGATCTAACACAACGGCGTTGACATCGGAAGAACCTTCCACACGTACTGCTGCAATGACCGAGATTGCGATCGCCTTCGGAAGCGACACTCTAAACCTTTACCTCGGTAGAGGGCCTATGGAAGCGTCTGGCGAAATTTTTGACGACAGAAGAGGAGCGAGTGCAAGAACGCCTACGGTACAGGAAACACGAGTCAGTAAGCATAAATTCTTGCAGTGGGGTAGCGCAGGCGTAGCGTGGATTACATCGCTACTTTTCCCAAAGCTGAGAGCTCAAGAATGTGCGGTTTTTGAGGAGCAGAAACGCCGCGATAACTTTGACTTCTCGGTGGGCACCTCATCCGCGGCGTGAGGGAAGGAAGGGAGGTGTGGGTGGAAGAAGAAACTTAGAAAGGGGTGCCGTAGTGGAGGGCTCGGGAATGATTTCGACTACCTGAGGATCTTCAACGTGCACTCACAACACGCAGCAAAAAGCCGTTATTTTTATTAACTTCTTGCGCTAATTATTATTTTCCTGGTATACCACCTTGAAAAGATAGAAACAGAACGAGTTCGAATGCCACTTTCCTCACTTTGCGGTTGGCCTCAGAACGTAAGAGCTTTGGAGTGCGTCATATGAGCAGAAACCGGCGCCGTAAACGCTATTACTGAAAGATATTCTCAATACAAGGTCGCTCTCACAGCTGTGCTTGTGGTGCGTTGCTGTAGATACGGCAGAAGGCAGTGGGACAGGCGCAAATCTGACTAAGCCTCTTCCAAGTTGTCTATACTGACACCACGGTTAGAATACCCTGCAGAGGCCGGGCCCGATCGTCTGCTTTCACGTGAGGTTCGATCTTGTGCACTAAATGTCAGCGCATGCGCTTTGATACCCGCTGTTTCGGCTTTTATCGCGTAATTTACGCTTTAGTGCTTTAGCACTTAAAGTAGGCAATACGCCCATTCAGCCATTGTGTGTTTGTCTGTCTGATTGTTTCTCTGAAGGCTGCTTTTGCGGAGGGATGGTTTCTGTGCGCACAAAAGATAGTGCTGCGCATTTTGTATATTGTGTAATGCGTCCAGTGGCCTTACACGGATGTATTATTCCTTACAGGCAGTTACCCTTTTCACGGCATGACAATTTTCACGAAACATGTCGGAAAGTATGTCGAAATTCGTGCCTGAGACGAAGTATTCAATATTAGTTGAGATTTTATATAATCTTGTGCTTTGATTGACGAGCTGTATTAATAAAAAGTCATAACAAGTGCATCGAAGAAATTTTTAACGGTATTCATGGATGCTAGAAATAATATCTGGCAATACAATTCAGGAGAATTCAAATAAACTTAATGTGTGCACAGAGTTAAAAACGCTCGTATAGGTGGTTCAAAACCAATTTAAATGACTGGAAAACATGCCAGACATATCAGGTGGAGAATGAAAAGCGCAGACGACCGCACTAAACTCAGACACATAAAAATGCAGGTGCATTCAATGAAAAACGGATAAAGACAGGTGCAGCAGTCACCTCGTATTCACGACGTGGACACCAGCCGTTCTTCGCAAGTCTGCCAGAGCGAAAAAAAATTCAAGATTGATGAAGATTCACGTTGTTGTTAATGTAGATAGTGTCGGTAAGGTAAGTTACAGTAACTCATCATCTTCAGCCTGACTACGCCCGCTGCAGGACAAAGACCTCTCCCGTGTCTCTCCAATTAACCCTGCCCTTTGCCAGCTGTGGACACCGTATCCCTGCCAACTTTTTAATCTCATCCGCCCACCTAACTTTCTGCCGCCCCCTGCTATGCTTGCCTTCTCTTGGAATCCACTCCGTCACCCTTAAGGATCAGCGGTTATCTTGCCTCCGGATTACATGCCATGCCCAAGACCATTTCTGCCTCTCGATTTCGACTAGGACGTCATTAACCCACGTTTTTTCCCTCACCCACTCTGCTCGCTTCTGGTCTCTTAACGTTACACCTGTCCTTTTTCTTTCCATGGCTCGCTGCGTTGTCTTTAACTTAAGATGAACCCCTTTCGATAGCCTCCGCGTTTCTGCCCCGTAGGTGAGGGCCGGGAAGATACAGCTGTAGTATACTTTCCTTTTGAGGGATAATGATAACTGCCAATCATGATGATGCAAATAATGAGCTTAAATGGAGATGAAATGCATAAAAAATGAATGCTGTGGATGTGAGAGCCTGTTAAAGTCTCGCACAGCCGCCGACAACAGTATTTCATTGTCCAAACGCAGCTTTGTGACTTTAATAACCTACATTTGGCAGCTGCTAGCTCACCGGCTGGGTTGACAGGACCAGTAGTTTGCGGAAATGTGTATTTCCGGCTCTAATATAAAGAGTGGTGCTGGAAAAACTTTATAGGAATGTTGTAGTCTCCTCAAGAATCGAGGGCATTGCATTTCCCTCTTATCGCAGCTTCTCTTGCAACTCCTGAGTGTGTTTCCGTCAGTTTCTTTGCAAGTGTCGGTCGATCAACCGCCATGTTCGGACTGCAGTATCTGCAACTCGCTATGCTATGGCGGAGCAGTCATTGACATATATCCTTTTTTTTCTCATTTTTGATTTCGATTCTCTATCTAGGTTCCTGTTTAAAACTGTTGCGCACAACCCGCTGTCGGGTTGTGATGACGTCAAAATGTGACGTCACCTCTCTCGACCTGATAATAATTTAACACCTGCAATGGTGGGCAGAAAGCTCAAAATTCGTGGCCAGCTTGCCACCCGCTACGTTGGGCTGGTTGCGATGACCACACAAGGTAACGTGACCTCTCTCGACTAATTGGTTCATCATCGCAGTTCATCATCGCATCATTATCGTGATTCATCAGAGCAGGTAGTGATGACGTCACAGGGTCAGGCGAACGATATCGACCAATAGACTCCTCCTAACTTCAATATCTAACCAATATCAAACTCGTGACATCGTTATGTTGCGACGACAGCTATAATGCTGTCGCATTAATAAAAAAGGATATGAACCAAAATAAAGCTATAATAAATTATTGCTGAAAAGCCTGGTTCAGCTATCTCTGGCTTTATATTCGTTGTTGCCTTTCCTGTGGTTGTCTTTTTATGCGCAACATGGTTTCTTCAAAAGCAATGTACCAACTTGCCCAACAAGAAGTTCTTCTAAACTACGGAATACACGATAGCGTCATTCCGGCCACGAAACTTCCTTGTTTTTAATCAGAAAATAAAGCATACTTTTGCGAGCAGCGCGGAATTACCTTTTTGTTTTCACAACACATATTGGCACAGCGCAACGAAACGAGGACGAGAAGAAAACATGAAACACAGGACGGGCGCTGTCCTGTGTTTCGTGTTTTCTTCTCGTAGAGAGTATGAACCAACTAGCCCACACTAGAATCCTCTTATAAAGTTTCACAAATTCCGACAAGACTCTCCGGTCCCTGTGGCTAGTTCGGTACAAAAAACAGAAATTTTGCAGTGTTCATGCAATTTTAGGATACGAAATTGCTTGCCTTTAAGCAAATGTCACGTCGCGGAGGCAGCGTCGCGGAGAATGCACGAACAGAATTGCGTGCAGGTAAAACTCTTAACTCGGCTAACCTGCGCCCACAAACAACTGATCAACTGAGCGGTAGCAAACCTACTAAATAAAATGTTGTATGATGCAAAAACCTAATAAAGGCCTCGTCATACAAATGTCATGCAATCTGCATGATATTGTATGGCATTTCTATGACAAACGTATGATTCTGCAGAAAATGTACTCCGCACAAAGCATGGTAATGATTGGAGGAGGGGCCCAGAAAAGGCCTACTTAGAACCCCAGAGCGTGGCAGTCCGATACAGCGTTTAGTTTACTTGCAAAAACAAAAAGGCAGGAGAATATGACTGACACTTTTTCTTCTCTTCTGCTAATTCACTGGCGTGATATAAACTTCTCTCTAATTGAATACCTACAGGGCATACGCGTTTGTTTAGTGAACCTATCAAACAGGAGAGCCCGTGGGAAGTTGGCCGCGCGAATTAACCAAAAATGCATACCCGTGTGAAGTCTTAAGTAGGATACGATCTATTCCCAATATTATGTGCTCAAGCTTGACACAGAAAATAATCCATGCTGGTAGCATGTGGCGGTTTGATATCGAAAAGGACCATCACTAAAAACTATGCGAGTTTCTCTGTTTTGCCGTGTATAATCACATCGCATTACTATATGCTGCAATTTCAGGTAAAATGCTGAAAGGCGTGTCGATGTGAGCCAACTACGGTTAAAAATACATGACAGCTCAAGATTCAATACTTCTTGCTTGATCGTGTTCAGCGCCTCATAGAGCCTCGTCTTAAGGAGCACATGTCGTTAAGAGGGAATGCAAGCTGTGCAAGCACTGTTGATACTGGATTGAAGAAGACGATCCAACACTGACGCTAACTTTGTTTATTCAACTACACCTTGGCCAATCCCCCCGCGTGGGTATGTGCCCTATACCTGGGGTGAAGAAGAAGAAGAAGAAGAAAAAGAGAAAAAAAAGAAAAAGAAAACAGAAAGAAGAAGAAAAAGAGAAAGAAAAAGAAGAAGAAAAAGAGAAAGAAAAAGAAAAAGAGAAAGAAAAAGAAAAAGAGAAAGAAAAAGAAGAAGAAAAGAAAAAGAAGAAAAAGAGAAAGAAGAAGAAGAAGAAGAAGAAGAAGAAGAAGAAGAAGAAGAAGAAGAAGAAGAACAACAAGAAGAAGAAGACGCTAACGACGAAGCGCTTGCGCCGCCAGTTGGAGGGTCGTGCTGGCGAGCTGTCGCTTGTGTCCCTGTTTCTTGTCTCGCTGGTTCTTATATTACTTGCGCTAGGGTATTCGTCGAAGAGCTCTATCAACGTGCCAATAAATTGCCCTACAATACATATATTTACTCCTCACAAGGAGGAGGTTGCAGGCAAGTAAAACTTGTCTGCGTACATGGAAGCCAAGCTACACATCATATTCGCCATCGTTAAGATGAAAAGGTGTGGGCGAATCACTTGCAGGTAAGCGAAAACAAGTCTCCACAACAACGACTGAAGTTTATTGTGAGTTGAAGTCTATATAGCTATACAAGAAGGACAAATACCATTTCATCGCCTTAAATTATCATATTTGCTCTACACTGAAGCACAGAAAGTTTAACGAGGAAAGCATCGCACTTATACAAATGTTCTACTATTAGTTGGAGTCTGCCTCCGATATGTAAATGCGTGTTAGTGAAATTTTCTGGAAGTACTGCCGTCCACAGCGAGTTTGCTGGCATGTGCTTGACAAAATGTCAAACAAGTACAATACTCCATTACAAGAAAGGCGCGTTGTATCAGTAAATATGAAGTGCAGGGTGCATAGCCTGCTCAAAAGTGAGCGTTAACAATTAAAATTACATAAAAACTAGCACTACACAAAAGCCATTTATTCAAGCTGGTATTTCGACGAAGCGGACGAAAACCGAGAGGATAATTTTTGTTATTCAGTTTAATACCTAAAATCAAAAAGCTACCTGATTAGCGTCTTCATCCACTATCTATATTTCTTATGCACACTTGAGGCGGACGTATTTTCAAACAATTGCGCTTGGAAAAGTGCTCATAGGACACCGGTTTTTTTAAACATTCGGGGCTAAATTTTCAAGTCAAAACACGTCAATGCGCACGCAGCTTAGCGAGGATTGGGTAAAAGCTCTTCTATAATGCTAGCTGCTATTTCTTATGCAATTTTGTTTTTTCTGCTCCACATGTTAAGTAGCCCATTCATCTATCGCCCGCGGCTTACCGTTCACCTGATTATAGCTCAACGTTTTATTATAAAAGAAATGTGGAGGCATTATTCTATTAAAATTCTGTGTATAGTTGCCTGTGTTTTACGTATTGGAGGTGATGTCATTTAATTGAACGGGAGCAATGCTTGCCCACCTTTGGTAAGGAGAGGGGTGTTCTATAATAAAACAAAAGTGGAGGCATTATTTTATTTAACTTCTGTACACAGTTGCCTGTGTGTTACGTATTGGAGGTGATGCCATTTAATTGAACGGGAGCAATGCTTGCCCAGCTTTAGTAAGGAGAGGGGTGTTCTATAATAAAACAAAAGTGTAGGCATTATCTTATTTCAATTCTGTACATAGTTGTCTGTGTGTTACGTATTGGAGGTGATGCCATTTAATTGAACGGGAGCAATGCTTGCCCAGCTTTGGTAAGGAGAGGGGTGTTCTATAATAAAACAAAAGTGGAGGCATTATTTTATTTAAATTCTGTACATAGTTGTCTGTGTGTTACGTATTGGAGGTGATGTCATTTATTTGAACGGGAGCAATGCTTGCCCAGCTTTGGTAAGGAGAGGGGTGTTCTATAATAAAACAAAAGTGGAGGCATTATTTTATTTAAATTCTGTACATAGTTGTTTGTATGATACGTATTGGAAGTGATGTCATTTGTTTGAACTGGAGCAATGCTTGCCGAGCTTTGATAAGAAGAGGGGTGTCCATGAAACAAAGTTACGCCGGAACGAAAAAAAATTGTTCATATCCATGATTCCAGACTTCTTCTCGAGGCTCCTCTATGCTCTGGGCTCAAATTCGTTATAAGCTTGCTCTGAGATTGTTAATTTTAAGGCGAATGTTCGCGACCCAAACATAGCAGTAGTGGGCGTGGCCAGCTAGGCTCCGTAGCCGTGTTACATAGCCTGTGACACGGACGTAGCATCTAACTCCATCATCCGAATGAGGGCTGTGTGGGGAAAAAGATGACGCTAAAGCTTCAAAACATCTTTCAAGAAAACGTACTGCCATGACTGCTTGGCAGGTTGTGCTGTGCTGCCGCACAGTGGCAACCGCCGCAGTTGTGATACAGCCTCCTGCGGATATATACATCAGCCATGTTGTGGGAGGCACTGAGACGCAGCTGAGCAAGTGCATCGTGCTCCGAATGCTTCCTGTATGCGCAGGCTATAAACAATCAAGAGTGAACAGTCAAACGGAAGACGAACGCTTTTAAAAGACAGCCCGCAAACGGACGGCTCGACGAGACGCCCAAGTTCGTGCGAACTAATTTCTTACAGCACAAAACGCTCGTTGTAACTCTAACGAGAATAGATTCGTCGCAGATCCATGCTTGACATGAGCAGAAAGAGGAATTAAATTAAAGATCACAACGTACTGATGGTGCACATAATCAACATTGCACTATCATTGTCATTAGATTTTCTTAACCCATGGTTTCAGGCCGAGGTGGCAACAAGCAGCGCCACAGTGGGTATATCTGTACAACAGCTTCAGTCCGACAGGAGACCTTCCTCGTTATAATCAGTTCTAAGAGATTGCCACTGCCTAGAGACACTCGAAAACAGCTATTGCTATCCCTCAAGTTATCTGTCGCAGAACTTCCTTGTTGCAATTAGATTAGATTACGCACTGCTTGAAGACAGTCAGAAAGAGTTCCTTCTATCTGTCGATGCGATAAGGCACCTCAATGCATTTAGCCGCCTGCTTTGTAGAAGACAAGTTTGCAGTAGTTTACGTGCACATTTAGGGCCCTTAACTGCTGTCGTATTTACGAAATACTAGATTTCGGCAGCGTTTTTGTGTTGTTTCTCCATTTATACCTTTAAAAAGCAACCACCGATACTCTGTAGCGCTTTAGCATCAGCCGCATCATGCACCATACTGATCATTTATGTTTATGTTTAGGGGGGTTTAACGTCCCAAAGCGAACCAGGCTATGGGAGACGCCGTAGTGAAGGGCTCCGGAAGTTTGGTGGACCACATGGGGTTCTTAACGGACACTGACATCGCACAGTACACGGGCCTCATGCATCATACTGAAAACTGGAAACACACTTTATTCCCTTGTTTGAGTGAAAATCTGATACTCGAGAAATATTTCTGTTCGTGTCCAAGATGAGCATTTACATTTACTGCGGTTGCAAGCTGGCATAGCTCTGTTCGCCGAATTTAGAATTGTCGGTGTCAGAGAGGGCGCCCATGCACACGGGTTGGCTAACCCGCGACCACACGAGGACTGCCGGCACGCAGTCCATTATTCGAGCTATCTTTATGCTCTTCGGTCGGGCGCTCGGTATCTTTTGCTGTCTGCGGCAAACAGATCACCAACGAAATCATCGTCTCTTGTTTCATACCTTAGGAAAAGTTCCTGCACAATGTTGCTTTGGGGGAGGGGAGGGAGGGGTTGTCATTATATGCTGCAATGCTGTGGCGGCAACGCCGATGTACAGCGTCATTTCACACAGTGTTTGATGCCCGGCAGACTCCTGTGCAGTTCAACTTGTACCGAGATCATCCATGTGGCTGTCTCCGTGTCTCCTGGCACCGCGATGAAAAACGGCCACCGCCCGGTGAAGTCAGCCATTGTCTTCATGCAGCTTCGTCCCAACATTGCTCTTTAGCGGCTTCCACCCATATACCAAAAAACGCGAACAGTTCACTGCAGACGTAACAGCGGAAAATTAACCTTGGGACATACCCTATTTGACCAATGAAGTCTTGCAAAGCATGCACTGATTTGGTGTTCACTCACAGCACAACTTTCCGCCGTGCAAAGAATTACCAGCATATTAATACATTTATCATCAAAAAGGGCGAACATAAGCGTGACGAGCAAAAGTGCAACCACCTTGCTACTCTTGATCCATTTGCGCCGTTGCTTCGTCACTACTGAGCGAAGCTGCTGTCCCTGATCACTCGCCGCATGCTTGCGGTCCTCATAATCAGCCTCACTACGTATACAACGAGACAAAGACCACTGCCATATTTCCTTTGAGATAGGAGCCTGATAATTATACAGCTTCAACTGTCACAGAACTTCTGCGCGTACCACGTGTTCCGAAAAAAAGTCACAGTGGCTAGAACAGAGGTCCTGGCAGTGTCTATTTAACCCCCTGAGCCACGGCCATCCATAAGAGTATCCGTACACGAAAAATAAACTGGAATGGCTAGCTTGCGACAGGGATTACAGCCCACACTAACGCACTACTGGGGACAAAATTTTCCGGAACGCGAGTTCTACCCAAAATTTTTATTGCAGCTCCACGTCACCACCTAGACGCCTGACATGGTGAAGAGATGAATGAGCATTTAGGCCTTTAATGCCTTCATACAATGTCAGGTGTCTGGGTAGCGAGGTGGAGGTGGAATAAACGTTTTTCCTAGAACTCGCGTCCCGGAAAATTTTGTCCCCAGTAGTACCTTTAACAGTAT
The DNA here is from genome assembly GCF_052857255.1 of Amblyomma americanum. Classification (NCBI taxonomy): domain Eukaryota; kingdom Metazoa; phylum Arthropoda; class Arachnida; order Ixodida; family Ixodidae; genus Amblyomma; species Amblyomma americanum. Next base: position 128,663,272 of record NC_135505.1, read on the forward strand.
GCCTTTCACGGAGTTTCGTTTTACAACTGTGACACAACAGTTCGCGGTGCAGCGTTCCGGGTTGTGCCATACAACTTCTCATTGTACATAGCATACAACTGCTAGCCAAGTTGAAGGCTAGCTCACAACAAGGATACCCACCGGCGATATGTAAATTCTGAGTGAGAGATTCATGCTTTCGCCTTCACAGCACGTGAGCAGTCTCAAGTGCCCTTTGTATTTTTCTGCTCCGAAGCTCTAAGTTCAATGGGAAATAGGGAGTTGGTGGAAGACCATTTTGCAGAGAAGCGATAATTTTTAATTCTGAATTAATTTGTGATATTTATTCATTCCAAAAAAAACTTTAGCTAGCGTGCATGCACCATGTTTCAATTGTAGTACTATAATCACGACCTTCGTTGTACGAACCGCTATGCTATTAAATAGCACCATACTACCTCAAAAGATTGCACATCCTACCACCATGCTACTAACACTTTTATAGTGAGCTATAACTTTTACTTCCCTCAACGTAGCGTTCCAAAGTAATGCTCTACTAAATAACGCTATTGCTATTTGCAAATTTTTTCTTTAGTAACTTTAAATAATTAACCTGTCACTGCAGTTAGCACCTAAGATGGCAACGCCTTGCGTGACAAGTACCTGGTTAGTAGGTGAATTATCAAGCAGTTTGCTTAAGAACCTAGCTTTTTCCGGAAAAGACTCTCGTTCCCTCGACTAATAATGTCGCTGCACTTAGGCGTGCCACGCATGCAGAAGTGCAATGGGAAAGGCACCAATATCTAGCAAAAAAATATTTTATACAGCTGACGCAGAAATTTGAAACGTAAAATCAATGCCTTAAAGTCTGAAATGAAAACGCATGGGATACGAGGGACACCGAAATGGGGGTATCCCGAATAATTTAGACCCCGTGGGGTTCTTTACCCTGCACTGGCATAGGACAGCATACTGGTGTTGCAATGCGATAGCGTAAAAAGTATCATCACGGAAAAAATCAGCCTCGTGGTCTGCCATAAAATTTGCGAAAATTCGGTGTGGTCCGTCATCAAATTCTCTGACTAGTCGAGAGAATTACAGCTCGATGATGTCACGTGACGTGCCACCTGCCACCGTTAGCCCGCCTCTCTCTCCCGCCCGTCCTTTCCATCTGCATCGTTGCAAACAAGAAGCCCCATCACGAAAAAAATCCGGCGTCACAGTGTGCTTTGTCATAACTTTCGCTCATTGGTCGAGACAGTTATCACGTGACCAGGTAACTTGACTTGACGGTCCGCCTGCCAAACTTGATTCTTCCCCCAACTCTACTCGCACTTGCACCATCGCAAACAGAAGCATGACCCAGAACAAAGCCCTAACGGCACGACATTGAATTCGTAAGGCCGCCCAGAGTGATGAAGGCTGCCTTTTCCCGATCTCTTTCATCAACTTTAACCTGCCAGCACTCGCGCTTCAGATCCTTCGAGCAGAACTACTTGGCGTGGCAGAGTCGGTCAAGGGTATCGCAGATTTAGGGTAAAGGGTGAACGTCTTTCTTGGTTACGTTATTTAGTCGCCGTAATAGACGCAGGACTGAAGAGTGACATTTCTTTTTCACTAAGACAGCTGGGGATTCCCCACTGACTGTTCGAAGGCTGTATGACGTCGTCCTGATGAAAATTTTCCACTTGGTTCGCTTCGAGTGTCTCATGGCGAAACAAGGCAGGATATTAGCCAAGACGTTATGCTGGTTCGTCGGTCATGGCTGTCCGTCGGTTACAGCAACTGCGCATTTCCCTCGCTCATTAACAAGATGTTCCCGCTAACCCCCGCAACCACAGCTTCGATCGCCGTTGACCGGTGTGGGACTTTCACGTATTCATCAAGCACACCCGGAGCCACGTTATGCTCTAATGTTATCTTAGAAGGTTTGGCTTCTCTTTTGAAAACATGATGGACTTAGACCGATGGTCAAAGATGGCTCGATTGTCAGAACAAGAAGTGGAGGCCTGCAATGGCGACTCGGCAACACTGTCACAGAATTTTGAAGATAGCAGGGCAAGTACGTGTGTTGACCGTTACTCATGCATTTCACCGTCTAGATGACGAAACAAAATGTTGCCTTCAGGGGTACGGATTCTTAGGGTGTCCCAGGAGAAAGTCACTTTCTTTTACGTGTCCTCGCATGACACGTTCGCGTTGGAGCTTGGTATCTGCTTCTTCGGGTCCTCTGATAGCAGCTGGGGACTGCCTTGTCATTTCGCTGCGTGGCGATGCCATTTTCAAGTTCTGTCCCCTTCTTGTCGAGGTTATTTGTTTGAGGCGTGGTCGTGGTGGGCGCGGCTTCATCACGCAGATTATCGCAACGAGGACCTCCATGGCCAGCTGCTGTGTATACTGCGTCGCGGAGTTACTTTTACTTCGCAAGGTCGCTGGCCGGGATCTGGCCTCGATGCGTCGTAGGTTAATCTTCGTAGACTCATTCTTCGTTATAGAGATTGCCTGAGGACGCAGCCCGCCTCGCCGCATTGAAAGCAGAGTGGGTGGCGCTGGTCGGGGCCTTCAACAGGCCTGCTTTCCTTGGCAGGGCCTGCTGAAGTTTGGGCGTCGGGTGAGCGGGTGGCTGGTGCCGTTGACATTGTGCATAGGACTCCTGGTTTGGGCTGTCGGGGCGATTCTGTCTGCGCACGTCGGTGGCGTATTAGGATCCTAACTTGAGGTTCTTACGCTGGAGTCGTCGCCTGAGTGCTCGATCCCGAATGCCTGTTGAGCTTGTTCATCTTTGACGTACGTGACCGAAGCCGCCTAAGGCTGCGTTCGCGATGGCGGGAATCGGCGCAGTAATTCGCGGATGACTGAATGAAATCCCGTGTAGTCCTCAGCCCGGCATCGCTGCCCGCCGACGTCGTATCCCAGTGGATCCCCGAAATTGAGTGGTTGTATTGGAAGGCTTAAGCAACGTCTAAGGCCAGTTATATAGTAGACTACTGTTCAGTGAACACGGCAACAGCCTTTTTTTTTTGGTGGTGGGGTGGAGGGTTGCGCACAAAGACAGCAAACAGTTGTTCCGTCACGCCAGCACCCACAACCTTTTCTTTCCTTTCCTACGTCATCTGAGAGTCGGCACACCCGAATAGGCTTTTTATTTTTTTGCGCACATTGCGATGAACTCATTGGGCTGTTGGATGCGTGAGTGCACAGCAAGCCGACGCTCTTCTTATGTACGACTCTCGTGAATGTCTTCAAAACCTCCTGCCTGAATGTTCCCCGAGCCTTTGCGCAAAGCTCCTTGTTTTCGTACCAGACATTTGGAGATTCCTTCAGGGTACTGAAGGCTTGGTGAAAATTCATTGGGTCCTCCCAGTTGTTGGAGGTAGGCACACTGTCGAAATGATCGCACATTCCTGTGGGCGCGAGTAGGAAAATCTTCAAAAGGTTGAGGTACTCCTGTGCTGCTGGATAATTATTGCGAAAGGCTGGATCATGGTTGCTACTTCCCTTTGCAGTCAAGTAGAAACTCTTTTTCTTGAGGCGCTCATTAAAGTCATCCCAACCTAGTGTTCGTCTATTGGAATACAGTTCCCTCATCCGTCCGTTACTAGAATATGCTGTAATCATCTGGGACCCTTTCCCGGTAACAAACATTCAGAAATTAGAGCGAATACAGCATAAAGTAGTTAGACTTATTTTTAATTCATATGGCCGTGCATCTGTAAGTGAGCTCGTGAGGCGAAGTGAGTTACCCCCAGTTGTGGAGCGCAATCGTGTTTGTCGATTAAAGTTTTTCTTCCAGCTCGTAAAAGGTCATTATAAAGTTAATACTTCTAATTAATTTGCTTACTCCTCAGGTTATAACACGAGAGAAAGGCATGCACTAACAATAACCCCTTTGAACGCACGAAATACCTGCTTTAAATATTCTTTTTTTCCGAGGACAATTAATGAATGGAATAAACTTAATAGCGAGACTGTTAATCATAATTCTTTAGTGATGTTTGAAAAGTGCCTGCAAATGTTATGAATTTGAGTATTTATATGCTTGTATTTTTTGTTTTTCCCCATCCTGCTATGATCTGTACTAGATAGCAGCATTAATTAATTAATTAATTATTAATTAATTAATTAATTAAGTGTAATAGGGTAGAAGTGCGGGCTAAGGTCCAATCTGAGGAGACTTCGGCTGGTTAGAGTTTGTTGTTAGTTTGGTCAGATTCTCTGGCTTTGCCAACACCTTTTCCTTGCAAACATGGCATCGCCACCATGATGCCAGTGGTGGTAATGGTAGTCCAGCTGCCAGGAAGGCTGGAAAGGTTGCCTACAAGAAACTCTTCCTTCAGCTGATTTGCGTCCATAAATCTGAGCTCAGCGGTGGTGATAGCAGAGAGCGCGCTCGGCCTTCGTCGAAAGACGGAATCACGGCCGTTCTCCGGCTACTTTCAAATAAACCTGGCGAAGAACTTTCAAGATAAATTTAGAAAAGAGTCTACAGCAATCTCGAATCAAAATGCAGCAGCAGAATCAAAATGATGGCACCTGCCATCGGCTTCGAGCATAAACAAGCGTTAGAAAGCTTCGCTCTTATTAGCTATAAAACTTCATTAGAAGACTAGTATTAGCCCTCTGGATATTAGTGCATTTCTTGAATATATTGGAAACCTCGATGGTTTATATAAACACGTGGATGTACCGGGAAGTGACGTTGCCTATACACTGCATTTAATTTCCGCCCTGCCGGCTGCCCGTCCGTCAGACCAGTATGAAAGCCACTTTTTCTTATTTCGGGAAAGGGGAGTTTTACGAATTGATTATAGCAGTGCGAGACTCGAGGAGCAAACGCGCGGCCCCTCGAGTACAGGTATGTGACTAACAGGCCGCAATTTCCAATGACAACGAGAGATGGCGCGAGAGGCCCAGGTTCGACCCAACATGCAATCGTTGGATGTGCGTCAGGCGCACTCGTGTCGTTTGTGATACGGATACGCAGCCATCGAATACAGGAAGAGTTGTTGCCAGTAAGCGAACGGAAAAAAAGCCAAACGACAATTCAGCCTACCAAGCGCCTGTGAAGTATGAGCCGGAGAAGTACGTAAGCCTTCATTGTTTCCTTGACGTCGGTAAGCCTACAGCTATAGCTCACGGACGAACTACAGCGAATTTAAATGATCAATAATAGTACTTCTTGCTCTGTGACAGAATTAATGAGGAACAGACCGCTATCAGGTGTGTGTCATTGCTGCCGCTCTGCTTAGGGCAAGGCGCCTGTCCCTGTGCAGTTCACATATGTAGTTGGCTGCGCTTGGGAGCAAGTGTTATCACCAAAATCAGGATGTTCTCTTGAATTTTGCTCAATCTCCTTGGTACGCCACTGTTCAAACGGTGCAGACAGGTGTGATCGGGTCTGTACGTTGCGTGACAGTGTTTATATTTCTTATTACGCCGGAAAGCGTTGCCCAGGGATACTGTCCTTGTCATGGACGATTTAGGGTACAGTGTACCCGCAGGGGCCGTCTCTGACAATTTGTGCGCTCACTTCTTCACTTCAAGCGAATAAGATGCAAGATTCTATGTCTATTTCACGCTTAGTGCAGGCAGCTTTGTTCTGTGTGCGATTGTGTGTTTATGAGAGCTAACAAAAAAAAAACGAAAGTGTAATATGTTTCTTGGTACGTTACTTGCCTCAGGGGAATAAACGTGCGTTTAACTTTCCACAGTATATGGCGCTCCAGAATGGCAGGCTATTATTGTGACAAAGACGCACGACCTGCCCGAATTTATTTTCGGGAAAGAATAGACTGCTTTCTGGCCATCCAGAAAGCAGCTGCGGAGCCTCCCGAGTGGCTCTCGAGGCTAGAGCCGCTCTGTATGCTTCGTGAATTTTAGTATGACGAAGCCAGACTCATGATGGCGGACCACGACAGTGTCGTATGTACATAGCGTTTTGTGTGTTTTTTGTTGAGTGTTTTTTGTGTAAATGTTATGGGTCAAAGCCAGGCAATAAAGAAAAAAAAAACTTTCCAGCGATGTAATGTCTGTGGGGTATACGAAAGTGAAGGTGAAGGAAACAGCCTGAACGCGCTTACGTCTGCCGGCTGAGTTGAGATATAACAAATATATAACTAAGAAAAACAGGCTGACCCCAGGGGCTCCCTCGGTGCGCTGCGTCAGTGTCCAGGAATGTTCTAAACGAAGCTATTGTCCGTGTGATAGAAGAATTTCATCTCAACGGAAAAAGCGCGAACGTACCGGCCTCGGCCCGATGGCCTCCGACATGAAAAATTATAGCGCAGATTAGCAGCGTGATAATACCGGCGTCTGCTCCTCCGCTGCATTTGTCTGTAGTAATGTCCGAAAGGAAGTTTGATGAATATACAGGAGCGAATGCTATTATGAAAATTCCCCACTGATTTAAGTAATGTGCAGGACCTTCGTGCTTCTGAACAAACCTACGATGTTTTTTCGCCCGTGCGACGATATTCAGCAGCGTCCGGCCTGGTTGTCAGTTCGCGGGGGGCGGATAATCGTGTTGCGTTTACGTCTGGATACACAAAATTATGAGTACATTTCTGGTTACCTGTAGGAGAAGAATGTGACTGAAGTTGTTATTGTTAGTAGTTTGAATAATTGCGACAGAAGCATATTTGCTTCTGTTTATTTATTGGTCCCATGATCTATCCTGATGTTAAAGACGAAGTGAGAGGTTTGATTGCAAATTGGTCTGTGGGTGCTATCTTGCTTTATTCTTGTTTTTATTTCTTTTTTTTTGGGGGGGGGGGGGAGGGGAGTGGGCGGAGGCGGCTGCTTGCGTTCTGGAATTTGTTCCGAATAGAAATTTTTGCAAAACACGACATCCGCAGAGTCAGTAAAAAAAATGAGTTCCCCCTTAATATCATATTAATAGCTTTCTATGAAGCAGGGCTGATATTTTATATGTTGATCATGAGAAACGCTTTTAGAATTCAGTTCATAGCCCACCCTTTGATGTAGGCGGCCTTATTGATAAGTGGTTTTTCTTGTCAGTCATTAATGAATGCGGCAGGTGGTTGTATTCTGTCAGTTCTGTTCCCTGTCGCTGCTCTATTTTGTGTGATAGCGAAGACAATTTTAATTTTCTTAATGTCGCAATTTTCTTAATTTTTTATTTTGCATTAGGGGGTTTTGTTAGCTTCCGTCCCATATTGGTGATGATTTAGCCGTCATTTTCAACACATGTTTTTAACTGCACGGAGCAATACGCAGTCCGTGAATGGTGCAGATGCATGCACAAGCAAGGCAAAAGATTTGTACAGCATGCTGCTGTGAGGAGTAGCTTCATATCACTAAAGAGAGTCATTGCAAAAGCTACACTTGCTCCTAATTAGGGTCTTTGCGTTCCCTCGCGTGAAAAAAGTAACTTGATTATTTGATTGGGAGACAGACATGCATACTTTTGCTAGTGCATGTGTTGTGTATTTTGAGAACTACAGTTTTAGAAATGAAGACAGGGTCATAAGACTGATTAACGAAGCGACCTAACTTCAAGAGCTATTTGGAATAGAGCTCTTTAATTCTCGATTTCAAACCTAAATATTCCAAGAACACTCTTGCCTAAAAAACGTGAACCGGAAACAATTGAAGATATTCGGTTGCACGTGGCTGGTGTATAATTTTCAATTGAGGTATAAAGTTCTACAGTCCCAGGTTTTATTGAGACTGTTAGCAATGAAACCTTTGAAAGAATTTGATCGCCTATATTTTTGTTTCTGCTAAACGCTGCTTTGTATACCATGGTTGACTCCACTTAAAGCCTGACGCCTGCGATATGTGTTACGATCAGTACTCTGTATATTGCGTTAATGCAATATACATTGCTTCAATTCAATATACATAAACGTGTGGAAGGTACGACCGTACTTCTTGTGTTCAGAAAGGTGCTCCCGTCCATATGCTACGTTTTCGTTTTAATATGTCTGACCAACTGGCCCCTCAGTATACTCTGTTAAACATTCTGCCCAAAGAAAAATCATGGTTAGCTGAATTTTCAGCTCTTTGAGCACTTTGCACTAACCTGAGTGTGGCGGCGGGCCTCTGCAGACGAATAAACACACACCCGGGCGTCTAGAGAAGCCCGGGGACTAAGTTTTGAAAACAGGCTTCTTGGAGCATAAAAACCTCTGTTGAGGCACAGTTACAGTAGTGTCGGCAGACATTCGAAAACAAGTGGGTCAGGTTAGCGTGTGAGCTGATAAACAAGTTAAAAAATATTTTTTTTTACTATTGCCGCTAGGCGCCTGCCTGTTCGGCTATCAGTAAAAGTCAAATCAGTTTTGAGAATTTTAAAAATTTTATCACCTTCGGTACTGTGTCTCAACACACATTGCCTATATCGCGCGCTGTTAGAAAATTGCGTGTTTGTGAAGTAGGATGCCTCAATGCCTTCGCCGCCGTTCAGGGTGGAGACAACTTAAGCGACGCCGCCATATTTAATCACAACTGGCCTCTCCCATGCACCGCGAAATGCTCGACTGGTAGTCCAGTGTAGCTCTCACTGCAAAAGGCCGTTCAAGTTAAAGCACTGTGAAGCGCGCCGAGAGCATGAACGGCGCCGTTACAGACGCTAGCGCCGCTGATCCCGTGTGATTCAATATGGCGGCGCCGCTGAAGTTGTCTCCACCCCGGCGGCGCTGGCATTGAGGCACCCTATTTGTGAGGTGCACCGGAGCGCCCCCACGTGGATGTCGCTCGGTGGTGCACGTGCCTTGTGACTTTCTCCTTCTCGGCCGCGCGGGAGGGCCCTTCACAACGCTGAATAGTATGTCTCGTCGCTTGACAGGTGCCATGATGGTCCAGCGTCTGCGAGTAAAAGATGGCGCTCGCACTTTCGGAGAGGACCTGGTACCCTTCGTGACACAAGTGCCCGAGACCTACCTGTGCTCCCAGTGCACAAGCATCGCGGAAGACATGAGAAGCGACTCCCACGGGCACGCGTTCTGCGATGCGTGCTTAAGAGAGCTGGACAAAGGAGGCCATTTTCGATGCAGGAGAGACGGAGCCACCGAGTCGATCAGCAAGGTTCGCATGATACGTAGCCTAAACCCTGTTCTAGGTAGCAGGATGGGGTCAGGAAAAACAGGATTATTTTTATATTACTTCCTTATTATTTACAATGACAGCAGGCGCATTACCACGGTCCTTAACAGCATGGTTAGCCTTAGGCCGGTGGAAGTTATTAATGCGTAAGCAATGTATCACTATGAAGGGGCTTTCGGCGTGAACTAGATAATCTCGGTCTTATAACGGATTAACTAGTTAGTATATCGAAGAAAGAGTGGTATCGTCCGATAGAACATCAAAAGAAGATGCGCAAGTGACAAAATGGTTAAGCTGGGTCGATTAGATAATTAATTAGAGCCAATTAAGTAAAAAACGCTTGAGTGGACACCCGAACGGCGTGGGTGGGGGAACTTGTCTGGACTGTAAACGTGGAATAGGGCATCAAAATTTAATGCAGTAACAAAATAATTCGATGTAGGTTAATTAGGCAATTAATTAAATCCAATTTGGAACAGAGCATCGTGGAATAGAGCATCAAAAAAACTTAAAGCAGTAACGAAATGGCGATGTAGGTTAATTAGGTAATTAATTGAAGCCAATTAATTGGGTAAAAAACGCTTTTGTGGACACCCGGACGGAGTAGACGGGAACTTGTCAGCGCTGTAAACGTAGAAGAGAGCATCAAATACGCTTTAAAAAACTTAAACCAGTAACAAATATAGTCGACGTGTGTTAATTAGGTAATTAATTAGAGCCACTCAGGTCGAAAAACGCGCTTACGCTTTTCCCCAATGCGGGTGCCGCAGTGATCTCTAAAGTTTTTTTTTAAAATAAACTGCAACTCAAAGGCGTGGTATTTACACTTATTACCATCAAAGAGTACAGAACACGATTTTAGGTTGGCCTAAATCGGTGTTTATTGCGTTTTTATCGCAGAGGGATTAACTTTTCTGGAAATTAAACTTTTCTGTTCAGGAAAAAGCAAAAGAAGGACATACAACTGTCACCGGCGGGTTTCCGATGGCGTCAGTGCATTTTTAAAGCACATTTCTGAAGCTACATAGCTTCGTCATCCACCGTCGGTCAGTCAGCACTAAGGTGTTTTGTTTACCGGTTTTGCGATTTTGAATCACGTTTCAAAGAAAATAGCGCTTCATCGTGAGCTACAAGTTTCTGAAGAGTAAATGGAGGCATTTTAAAGTCACTACAAAAACACAAATATTTTGTTTTATAGATGACCACTTGCAGCGGGAACTATGAAGAGGTATTGGAATTTGAAGTACAATGCCCCAAGGAAAAATCCGGGTGCAGCTTTAGTGGGAAACTACGACAACTGCAAGTAAGTTGCCTTGGAACGCCACCCTTGTGTCACTATAATGCTAGAAGGCGAATCTCTTTTTTAAACTAAACAGGATATCCCTCCTCAGGCATGATGTTGTGAAAGCGCTCAAATAAAATGGACAGCGACACATTTCTGCTAACAAAGAATGGTAATTTTTTTATTTCGATGTACGAAAGCAACTTAAAACGCATGCCAGTGTGACATATCTAAAAGAGTAGTGCCATCAGTAGCCTTTTTCATATGAGCCAAAATATAGCGTGAAATAATGTACTTGAGAAGCTTATCACGGCTCTTCTTTGTTTTTCCTTTTCACATTATTTATCATCTGTCCAATGTAAAAAAAAATAACCACATGACCGTTTTTTGTAGGACCATCTGCCTTCCTGCAAACCAAGAATTGCAAAAGTATGTCCACGCTGCTTTAGCAAGATTGAGAATTTGCCGGCACATATAAAGGACTCTTGTCCGAAAAGACTCATCAGTTGCGAGTATTGCCACGAAGAAAAAGAAGCCTGGACAATAGATGTGAGTGATTATTTGACGCATTATCCCTTACAAAAATGGTTTATAGACTTCTTATAGACTCTATTGCCTTCCTATAGATATTTATTTTTGTCTATTCATAGTCTATAGACTTTCTATAGACAAAAGTCGACTAAAAGTGTATGGCCATATATCTAAGTATTGTCTATAAACTTTCTATATTATTTGTATTGCCTATAGATATTCTCAACGGTTTGTCTATAGAGAGTCTATAGAATGTATAAGCAAAAGTCTATGGACAGTCTATAGATTGTCTAAAGAAATTTTTCCAAGCGTAACGTGGGCTGTGATGAAGCCATTACACCTGACTTGCCGTGAAAAAGTTTCGCTTGGTTCTCCTTTGGTTTCATTCTTTATCTTGGTTTGATTATAGGCATCTATAGATCAGGTGACGTCAGTTTTATTTTTTTGAAAGCATGTCTCAGCGTAGTGTATGTGAAATTTTTCAGCTTACTCGAGATAGTTAACATTTAGACCAAAATGGGATGCATGGTGAGCCAAGATTTGAATGGTATTGAATAAAGCGAGGAAATATCACCTTCGTGCCCGCTAGGCAGCCGCATGTAGCAGTTCCTTCGGATCACTTGAAAGTGCACTGAATGGAAGCCAAGGGGCTCTTGTGGTCTTAAATACCGATTGAGAGAAAGTCGTTTTTCGGAAGCACAGTTATCGATGTGGACGGTGTAAGCTTAAAAACAAAAAAAAAGTCTTCCTACGCCCTTGAGCTCTGCTAGATGGCTGATATCTTTGGTCGGTATTTTGAGAAATGAATTCTGAAATTTTGTATTGGTTGTTCCAGTCGGCATATTTGTCTTTTTGTTCCGTGCTGTGCTTTGTTGACAACATTTTCTGGAGCCGTGTGAACAGAACCTCATGAGTCCTTAGGCACAGATAAACGAGAAAGATTGCGTTAAAACAAGCGTAATGACGCGAACAGTAATTTTGCCTCTATATAGATAAACGCAGGCTATTTCTCCAAAAAACTGATCCTTACTGTTATAGCACCACCTCGAAGAATGCGACAGCAGGCCAGCAACTTGTGACTTCTGCAAGGAGACAGTCCAGTCTTACCTAAAGGTGAGCTAGTACGAAAAAATATAGTGCTTATTAACTACAATGTGGTCTCGTCAGCTATTATTTTTTGCCTTCTCGTTCAGCGCAGTTTGTCTTTTCAGATTGAATGTCCACCCTGAGTGAAAAATCTATGGATGGCAGAAATGTTGATAAAATCTTATTACATAAATATCGTATTACATATCCAGGAATAAAAATGTGTAGCCTAATTGCAATTTTCCGAACTACGCAGCGCACCTTAAAATCACAAGAAATACGCCATGAATTCAACGAAATTAAATTTGATATCGAGGCCCTCTTTCATCAATTTTTCACGTCTCGTGAACGTTCAGTTTCTTGGGACCAAAGGATAAATAACAAAAAGAATTTTTCTTTAAGGAAAAAAGATTGTGTTTTTCGCTGATCATTGACAAACATTCTGACAAATATTTTAAACCTAACGTGAATTCGTTTTATCAGGAAAAAAATTAATTGAACGGAGACCAAGCGTCATGTCCGGCACACATTGTCAGGATACTGATGCTATCATAGTGGCGCCAGCAAACAATGCCTACCGCGCCATCTTGTGTTAGTGTTTGAAAGAGTTACCGGTGAGGTAGCGCGAGTCAGAGCGGAGACGGTCTAGATACTAGCGTGCCTACCTTTTCAAACATAATGAACGGAAGCAAAAACAAAGGAATGTTTTAGCTTGTCCCCTTGTCGAGAGTAGGGGTAAGGAAAAAGGGGTAATGCATTCTATGACGTCTCCTAAAGGTTGGCAGCCGCACTGAGGTGTTGATCAGCTTCTTTGCCCACTGGACATGCTGTGACTTTTTCACGTTAAAGTTGTTCGACCTGAGCAGCGCGAATGGTCTACGCGGTTGCTTTCACGACATGAGAAGCGACTGCTCTCAGCTGCTTCCCTTAATCTTAAGGGCTCTCTTGGCATACCTCGCAGCTGATGATGTTTTATATTGCGCCGCTTTCATACACTTATTGTTGTGAAGGGAAGCGTTCAAAACGTACCTTGCTACTCGCGCTTCTCGCAACGCAATAGAGCTCACTCATTCCTGTTCGGCCTTAACAACGTGTTAAGCGGCCACGTTTTCATCTTCTCGTGCGGCTACATGAAGCTTGTGGTGGCGGCATAGGGAATCTTTTCAATCTTGACCCAGGCGACCGCAATGCCACTACGTCGGCACATTTGCCACGTTTGCATGGGGTATGCGCATACCATCGCTTGAAATGCAAGGTTCTGACACCAGACGATGCTGCTTGCATTGACTAGAAGACAAACCAGTATGCATGCAGCAAACCAGAAGTTCAAAATGAATTGCTTTAAACACCATGCCAAAAAATCGGGAGGTGAAGACTATGTTCCTTCAACGCAAATAGGTAGACTCTTGGCCTTGATAAAGAAAGGAAAGAATAATCAGAAAGGAATATTTTGCTGATAATTAAAGAGAAAGGGCCGTCCTCTTTGAAGCCAGATCACGTTGTCTTAAAACGTTTTCATAGAATATACAGTTGTGGCAGATGTGAAGTAAAAAGCATACTCTGACAAAATGTGGCAGTATCAATCCACATGTCGACGCTGGCAAAGTCGCTCTCGTCGAGGCCCTGGGGTGTAGGCGCAACGAACGGAACGTGAATTATATGCGGCAGTCATTATTAAAGGGACACTGAGGAGAACTCTATCAATTTTTTTTGTTAGCAAAATCTGATAGTTCGGCTTTTCATGGCCTTGTTGCCGCTTGTCCGGGAGCGAAAGATGCATTTATTTCAAAGAAATTTGGATTCGAAGATAAAGTTTTTCCCGCCGCTCTGATTCAAACTCAGGGAACTCTTTATCACGTCACGGCAACTTTTATGACGTCACAAAACGGAGTGACGTGAAACATGACGTAAACGCAGAATCCGTGATTTCTGATGGCTAGCGGTGCGGTGCGCAACCTTCCTTTGCCAGCCTCAGAGATTCTTGGTTGCCATGAAGTAATGAAAATTCCTCCAAGGTGGCGCCTCTTGTCCTAGGAAGTCATCACGCTTGTACTTGCGAGATTGGCCTGTGGCGGCGATACCTGTATTTTGGTTCTTGCTATTTTCTACATTACAAGAGCTTTGTATTCAGTAAGGGTGGCGTTTTTGTTATCAGGAGCTGCTATTCTATCGATACAAGCCAACTTAAATTTCTCCTCGGTGTCCCTTTAAAAAGGTCTGGAGCGTTCATGGATTAAGGGTAAGAGAGCAGTCTAAAGGTGAAACTTCACGATTCAATATGGCTCTGATGAAGAATTCAATGGAAGTTTTTGTTTAAGTATTTACAGGTCGTTCATTTAAGTTTAGCAGATTGAGTAAGTATAAACAATACATACTAAGTACCGTCGCACCCAACACCAGCCTGTTACTAAGGCTACCTTCCGGACACCCATCCCGACATTGACATGAGCTACCATATCTCTGTGAGCGATTTCGATGTGAGTAAAAGCTCGCTTTTGGCAGCTTTAAAAAGCAAAAGAGGTGTGAAATGATCATCTATAAAAAGTACGTTCATTTCAGCTCTGGAATGATCATATCCCTGTGTGTCCGGCAAAGCCAAGGCCTTGCTGCTACAAGGAATTCGGCTGCACATTCATGGTAACAAATAATCGTCTTCATACAATAAACAACCATAGCAGTGCCTCAAAAAGTTTTCAGAGATTTTAGTTCTTTCTCATTTGATAGGGCACAGAATTAGTTTTGGAGGAGCACATAGAAGGCAACAGTCACACGGAGCTCCTGCTGAAAACGATACTCGGACTAAAGGTAAGGAGGACAGGAACATACAACCCCTGTGATTTGTAAATGCTTTTTCTTCAGATGGATAAAGTAACGGAGGTTCAGTAGTTATAATGCTCGGCTGTTGACCTGAACAACTCAAGTTCGATCCCGGCCGCGGCAGTCGCACATCAATGGAGGCGAAATGCTTGCGGCCCGTGTACTGAATGATGTCAATGCAAGTTAAAGAATCCCAGGCGATAGAAACTATCCGATGCCTCCACTATGTAATCCTTGACAGTCTCAGTCACTATAGGCCGCCGTGGTCGCTCAGTGGTCATGGCGCCCTGCTGCTGACCAGAAATACGCTGGTTCGATCCTGGCCGTGGCGGTGGAATTTCGATGAAGGCAAAATTCTAGAGGCCCGTGTACTGTGCGATGTCAGTGCACGTTAAAGAACCGCAGGCGGTCGAAATTTCCGGAGCCCTTCACTAAAGCGTTCCTCATAGCCTGAGTCGCTTTGGGACGTTAAAACGCCGTAAACCGTAAATCATAAATCAGGCACTAAAAGACGTTCAACCCATAAACCAAAGTTCTATAATTCAACTTAGAGCAGTCATTTTGACCCTCGACCAAAGCTGAATAATACACGGATGTGTACGGTCATCTTTCGGAAGGATTTTGTTTACAATGATGTCCTATTCATGTCTCAACACTGCCACCATGGATGTTTTCTTTGTTGTAAGCTTAAGACTACGTACATATTGGCGGTACTGCCAGGCGATGCCTTAAAGGTCAGGAAATTGGTTATGTATGATTATGTCTTAAACTGTCAGTGTGAACTGCATAAAAAAAATGCTACGTCGTTTGTAGAGGCTGTTTGCCTTTTCGATTGTTTTAGATGAGAACTTGAAAGCACCGATTGTTGTTCAGACTTATGTTGTGCTCATGGCTATCCGCTCTTGGGCTTTCGCAGGAACATCAAGGAGCAGCTCTAAGGACGCAGCAAGACTTGGATACAAGGATTGCGCACCTGGAAAAGCAGAATGGCATCCTTGTTGAGACAGTTGGCAATCTACTCGATGAAATAGCCAGACTGAAGTAAAACATCCAGATTTTCTTAGTTATGTACTCGGTATGATTTGATTATTTAGAGAAGTGGGGCTGCTTTATCTTTGTTGTGCTCAATAAATGAGTATTTTGTACTGAATAAATAAGGGGCGAAATTTCACAAGTGACTATATGTTCATAGGCTAAAAGCATAGAAAAGCTTCACATTTCATAGCCTCAGGTTTCCTGGACACCATCAAGTGGCCCCATCTGTCGGCAGCTGGTAGCCAAAAGCGCACTTCTGAAATAATATTTTCATTCTTTATAGGGAGTAAAGCAAAAAGCGCCGCGAGGTGGCGCGCGAAGATGTTCTTCATTTCCTACAAATGCTACGCGTGGCGGAATCATCCGGCCGTATGAAATATATTGGATCTACGAAACATTCAGCAGCATTGCCACGGTACTGTTGATATTCAGCGCCATGCAGCAAGCGGTGGTGGCCGCGCAAACTAGAAGAGTTAGTCTAGGTTTTTTTTTTATGTGGGGGGGGGGGGGCATGAGGAGTAGAGTATAACATAGTGCTGGTAAGATGCTGGGTCACAAATTGCAGGTGGCTGAATGGTTTAGAGATGTGTAGCGCAACTCGAAGCATATAGGTAAAGTGATGTCATTTCGGAGTCTGAACGTTCTAAAGCACTAAATAATGATCTCTCGGATGATTTGGTGAATTATTCACCAAGGGTAACATTAAGTTCGAGTGGAGTTTACTGCAGCATTTCCATAAGAAAAACTGAAAGCTTTAAAAACTTGGAACCTGTTAATGTTCAGTTTGATGTTCAAGTCGTCACACGTAGTGACTGCACTGCCAACTAGGCTCGGGTAAATAGGCCTGCACTCGCTCACTAGTCGGCACGTTGCATGCCAGCGAGGAAAGCTGGTGTAGAGGTAGAGCCTGTGCATAAGCCTTGATGAGAAAATACTTAGTGCCCACAGGGCTACGTTTGGAACAGCGGTGAGCTCTCAATTAGCAGTGTCAATGGTTTTTATGACGCTTAGGCAATCCAAGATCACTAGTACAATAGTGACTCGCTATGAGGAGCACTCGTTGCCTTATCAGTATGCAGAACCGGCACCGGATCACATTTGCCGCAATACTGCAAGGACTGCGGCAAAGAAGAGCAAAAAATTTGTGAAGCGAAGCTCCAAGAAACTCAGACATTATGTAGGAGTAAAGATAAGACTGCTCGTGAACTGCTTGAAGCCCACCGGAATAAAAAAAAAGCGGGAGTTCCTGTGTCAGCACCCCATCGCTGGTCATTCATAAGAATGAAAGTATATTTTTAGATAAATTTAGAAAGATTTGAATCACTTTTGTCCCCCCCCTCCCTCTGTAGTATTCTTCCCATCGCACTAGTCATTTACCTGTTGTTTGTTATATTGTTTTTGTACCCTTTCCTCCACGCCTTCTTGGCTACAAATAAGCCATTATTGACTTCAATAAACAGTTGAAAGTAGCGCCTCTCTTGTGTCTTCCTTTCCTGTGTGCTGTGGTTTTGTGCGCTTCGTCTACTCAAACCAGTATACATGGTTTTGGCACTAGACCGGGGTTTGTGCGCTTTGCTACAGTTGCGTGCCTTAGCGAGTCGCTTAGCTCGGTCTGAGGTGCCAAATCATGGAGAATATCTTTCATAGCGACAGTGTGACATATGCCATTGGAACAGTAGGAGCTAGTAGAGAATGAACATAACCTTTTAGGGCCAAGCTTCAGTGTGAGATGCATTCATAAGTTTCTCCAAGATATGATATATAGATGACGCGCAGCTCTGCCGGCCGCTGAGGGAAATATTTGCCTGTTTAGCAGTGTAAGTTAGGACCATGAACCTCTGCTCGCGTAAGGCGCCATGACAGGTGTGTGCTTGGGCCGGCCCGTCACGATGTAAATTACTTCACGATTAAGCTTCTCGACATTATTAGAGTGTATCCATGTCGGGACGTGAGAATTGTAGCCATTCATTGTGTGGCAAGTGCCAAATGCTTTGATTAGGTGGCACGCATCCTTCTACCGTGAATATTAAAGAAGGTATCAGGGAAGACTTTAGTTGTGGCCCTAAATGCTAACCCTTGTTGCGCCCTTTACGGCTTTGGGAGTTTACCGCGAGAATACGTACAACTGAGTAGCATCGAATGAGTTGGCGAGAGCTTAATATTCTTTTACACTTCGTGCAGCTGTCGTCTTTTATAAATGTTTTTGGGAGGGATGGTTCAGTCCTCTCCAGGCAGGCAGGCATGCTGAAGGAATTTTGTATAGCAACGAGGCCTACCTGAAAAATACGTTCCTGTTCACCCTCTACCCGAAGTTGCCCAGGTCGTGATGCTATCAGCGTACAAAGCATAATGAAATGGTGGTAAGAAAGCAAGGAGCGAAGAAAATAATGCAAATACAAGAGTGAACACTGCATGTAAACAACACGAATCAGTGCTACGTCGCTATTTTTTGGCTGCTGAAGACCATTGTGGTCGCCCACTTAAACGCGCTATGTCCGGGTGGCCAAGAATTTTTTTATGAACATCAGTGCGCTGCCACACATCCGTGCTAGACACCCGGGCTCAGTGACCGCTGTTAATGGGATGAAGACCTCGAAATTGCGAGTGCCTAGGAAACCCACTGCCTTAGGCTGCATAGAGCTGTGTACTTCACGAATGTCGGGCCGCCGCATAAAGTGCAGGTCCCGAGCACTTATCCGCCGGCAGAATGCTTTTTTGGGGAGGTTGTTAAAAGACGTGGTTTTCTACGTTCCTAACAATTCGCTGAAAGATCAGACAGCTCGTTATCTTGCAGAGGTTGCTAGTCATAGACATCGGCCGCGAATTTCCAGCTTCGTTATCAGGTTTTGCTGGCTTGGGAATAGGCGTAAGTGCAGACTCACTCCTGTTCTTTGTAAATATGCCCGTTGTTGAAACCTCAGAAGATTTTTACGAACACTGAAATAGTGCAAAGGGATGCCACTTTCATTCGGGCGGATTAAGTGAGAGGCATTGAAGCGTATTATTCAGAACAAGCAGGCTGTATATCGCGGCGCGAAACCTTACTCAATACAGCAAATAAATTAAAGTAGAGGCAACGCTTTCCTCACTGTAGTTGAAGGTTAAACATAGATTTTGTGGCAGGTTTTCTGAAGAACCGGGTCAGCCTTATACCGGGCCGACCCGTGCCAGAGTGCCTCAAGCCAAGCACTCCACCATATTCCAAAAATAAGTTTAATATCTTCGGTCCAAGGACCCGCAGCAGATATTAAATCAAGTATCAGGTATCAGGGGTGAGGGGTCAGGTAGGGGTCGGGGGGGGGGGAGGGTAGTCGCAGCCTTATGTCCCATAATTTCTCCCTGTTCGTCTTCTGTGTATTAAACGAGTTCTACCGTGGGTAACATTGCATCGTGATATAATTTTTTTCCCTTCATTTCGATTATATCTGATTCTACCTGTACGTGTTTTGCCTTGGGGCTTTAAAGACACTGCGCCGAAACTACTTGTGCAGGTCTGCGTGACATACTTACGTAGAATTACTTAAGGAAGTATCTCTATTACGCGCAAAACATTTCACGCCAGGAACTAAAGCCCAAGATTTTGTGGTCTCATGTATAAAGTTTGCATCAAGTTTTCGATAAAGAAATTGTACAGGATAAGCAGGCAATATCAAGAAAAGTGAACACTGCCCGCCTTGTTGCACTGAGTACCTGCGCAATTTCCTGCACTAGCTAATTCTGGGATGCATACGCTATAAAACGTAATATAGACTCCTAATAGTCTTTATGAGAAGTACTAGATTGCATCAATGTGTTTCGAACACTGGTGTCTTGTATACCCGCAGCAAGTTTCCTGCTTTTGAGATTTCATCGAGGTCATCTTGTTATCCGTCTGTCCCTCCAGCCAGACTGCATGATTTGTTAATGGTGGCCAAAAGGGAGTTTGACAAAAACAGACGCTGCTCAGTGGTTAGGGCGCTCGGCTACTGATCCGGAGTACCCGGGTTCGAACCCAACCGCGGCGGCCGCGTTTCGATTTGGGCGAAATGCACAGGCGCCCGTGTGCTGTGTGGTGTCAGTGCAAGTTTAAGATCCCCAGGTGGTCGAAATTACTCCGGAGCCCTCCACTATGGCACCTCTTTCCGTCTTTCCTCTTTAACTCCCCTCTTTATTCCTTCCCTTACGGCGCGGTTCAGGTGTTCGTCGAGATATGTGGCAGTTACTGCGTCATTTAGTTCCCCCTCCAAAAAAAAAAACAAATTGAAAACAAAACACTTAGGTCAGTGCGGAACTGAAAGGGGCAATGCGGGGCCCTTGGGCTAAGGCGACGAGACGAGTGGGTTGTAATGTTCTGCAGCAGCGACAGATGGCGCGACAGGTCCAGAGTAACGACTTGGTGTCTACGCGCGTCAGCCGCCTCCGTGTGTCATACTGTAGGATAAACATCCACTCAGAAGGGGAAGTGCTGTCGGAGCTTCGTTAGCGGGCGAAAAAAAGAGGACCAGACGAAGGTTTTAGTCACCAAAACGTCTGAGAAGTAGCTGCCGGACAGGTAAGTATGCAATTCTTGGTTGTAATCCAGGGTATGACGGAACGCCGTCTGGTCAGGTAGTGGCATGGTCGAACAAGTCTTGGGTCACTGGCCGATTGTCAAAATACAGTTCGCTGACGTTTCGGAAGCCCTACGGGTTCCTTCTTCACAGTTGTTCACAAGATTGTGAACAAGGAATCCGTAGGGGCTCCGAAACGTCAACTAACTGTTTTTTGACAATTGGCCAGTGAACTACGACTCATTCAAGCAATTCTTTGTTACTTCCATGACGCCTGCAAATCCTCCATTCCATTGCAAAGGGACCCCAAAAATTCTTTATGAATAAATACACTACCATTTGTTCCGTGAGACAATCATGAATATAATGGCTTTAAATGTTTTTGACGAGGCTTAGCTTTTACTCGCTTGTATGTAGTCCTCCATTTCTATAAGCAGTATGTACTTTGCAGGTGGTCCTACAACACTCCCCTCCCCTCCCCCCCCCCCCCCCCACCCGTCATACAATTCGTGCCTTCGTATTCTTGTCAACAGGCTCGAAAGCCTGCAAGTCGCATCAGTTTTACACATAGCAAGAAAGGGTGTCAGCATTTTATGCTCCAACGCATCGCTCCACAAACAATGAGAACGTTATTGACCGGAAATATTTAAAGCATGACTTCTGTGCTTAAAAAAGTATGAACAGGAGTCAAGACGGAAACACAGTGCACGCGATATGCTTCGCGCTTGAGTTGGGAGGCGCTAAACCGCCGATGCTCAGTTTCTAGGTTTCAGGAAATTTTCGTCTATTGCATAAGTCACTGAGAGTCTAAGTCACTGAGACATAAACGAAATAAAACGTGGGGAACAAACGCAGACAACTGAGCGACACACTCGTAAGCGAGTTAGGTGCGTGGCACTTCCTTATGTTCACCAGCTTGCGCGCCGCCTTAAAGAGGTGGCGATGAAAGGCACCGTTAGGGTTGGCTATCTGAGCAGCCTTCCAAGATAGCTTATTTGTGTAAACCAGATTTCTGCACCCAGTGGCCTAACAGCTACAGTATCGCTTGCTTATTGATGAGATGTATTTCAGTTTTGATTAAATACGCGTTATGTCGTTCATGATTTAAATAAATATACGCAATCAAACGTTGTGGCATGTTTATGTAGTGCAAGAGGCCCGTAGCAGAGAACATGGCGAAAACTCCTAAGGGAAGAATTTTTGGTCTTACAGCTAGGAGATTTTGTGCGTACATTCACGGGATCACCGAGGAGGCTTAAGCTATTCTATTGGATTAACGCTTACAGGCAGAACTGGTCTCACAAGGATATAATGCGATATGTCTGAGATAAGCGTTAAGAGCTGCGTAACCGACTAATAAAGGTAAAACACGCCGCAGTGCACCAAGTATTGTAGGTTCTTGTCGGTGTACCGTCGGCAGCGAAGCAAGGAAACATCTAATCATGCCATTGGTGCTTCAGGGGATGATATTTACTATACGTTTCGGACACACCTTTCTTATCATGCATATCACAGAAACAAAATATGCAAACTTACTGTACTGGGCGAAATTATGGACGGTAACTACCTTAGAGGTGCCTCACGCCTGTTCGCGCAAACGCTTCAACAGAAAACACAATATTGATTCTTTGAAGATCTTCTCCCATAGAACGAAGCCGTTTTCAGGCACAACATTGATGCTCAGTGCCGGCCGAGCTGATTGCGTGCTTAGCGAAATTTCGCCGTGAGGTGTCGTGTTTAGAGCGTTTGGACTTTGTGAATAGCAGAAAAAAAATGGTCATTTGTTATTGGTTTAATTGCATCTTTGTTGTGTTTCCGCAGAAAAAGTCGAAATCAGGCACTAAGGCAAGTAGGAACGCTCATGTAAACCAGAGAAAATTCTTTGCGATAAAACCTTCATCAACGAAAGAGAACTTGTGCTGCTGAGTCTGCAGCAACTTGCACGTTTTGCAGTCGTTGATCAAAAATCTTCCGTGCTGTAAGAAGCTACTGCACAAGGGTCATACATAACATCTCTCATTAATCACATCAGGCGTTTTCAGTGCTCCGAGCGCAGTCATCACCGAACAAAACGCTATATTTCTAGGTTGCAGCGTTGCATGGCTTAGGCAAAATTTCATGCTGGTTTGCAGAGTTCGAAGAATAGAATTACAGTTTATTTGACGTCTTTGCGGCTGGATATTTTTAAGACATGTTTAAGGCATATGCGCTTTGACACGAAACACGTGTCCTAAAGCAGCGCGCTTCTGTTATCTTCTTTCATTATTTGGCGACTGTAAAGCGGTACAATTACTGGTAAGTAGCCGGTGGTTTCTCTCGGGCAAACTGTAGTCCATTGTTGCAAAGAACATCAGGGGCGGTGCTCTGCTAGACGAAAGGGAACATAATAGAACCGTTGAAAGTGGACACCTGGGGAAGTGGTTTTGAGAGTGAGGACACTACGCGTGCGTACGGACGACTGTAGGAGCACACAGCGCCATTTCTACAAAATACTGCGACATAGACAGAGAAGCTCATTTGCAAGTCCGAATCGTCTCCGATGAGGAAAATGTGAAAAAATATACTTCTACTTATTTATTATTTCTATAGCAATGCTGCCGGTGTGAGGTAAAATTATTACAGGAAATAAAACACACAAAAAAGAAGAAAAACTGAAGCCAAGGGTAGGGGTGAGGGGAAAAAACTCGAAGTTACAAAGCATTGCAATTTCCCATTAAAATTAATGAGGAGAGCGATAAAAATGAATAAGGCTTCGCGCCTGAGGCGATAACGCCAGTCATATAATATATGAACAACAAACTGCATTTTAGGAATTTCAGGATAAAATACATGACAAAATAGGAATACAAAAATGAAACAGGAAGGGGTACAAGACTATATATATGAAAAATTGAAATGGAAATCAAAGATTAGTGAACCTTAGGCATTAAATTATATTCATTATTTTGAAACTGTACAAATTAAATGCACCAAATTCACATCAATTTAGTAGGAAGCTTAATAAAGTGCAGCTAGTGATATCGCTGCCCCGGCATATTATCAACTCAGCAGAACTGGATGCAATTCGTTTTCCACCTGTGGTGTGTAGTTGCTTTGTGATTGATTATTAAGTACTCAGGGTTCACGTTTGTTGCATTTAGTAGTTAGTTACTTGAAGAAAATGAGGTTGTTTCAGACAGTTAGTACTGCATGAGTTCTCGCAGAGTGTTTGCTGGTGTTGATAGCGTGTTTATGTAGTGTCTGTAAACAAGATGTACCTTTATAAATCAGTGTTTACTGGAGCGCTAATTATATGGAACATAAATTTTGTTCGCGCTGGTTTGCTGCAGTTTTGTAGCGTTAGCAATCCTTCACTATTTAGAAATATACTAGTCGATTCACTTTGCCTGCGCATATTCAGTAAAAACCTCCTGTCTTACACTGTATCGTTTCAACTTTTCTTGCGAGTGCTTTGTTGTAAGGAACACACAGAATTAGCTTATTCCAGTAATGATCTGATGAGCGTGTTGCAATTGTTTACGACAGATGATCTGTGCTGTCTGAACAAATCAGGTGCCTCATTGGTGGGTATGACATGACGCACCCGTGCGACAAAGCCCTAGAAGATGTTAAAACAAATGGCATATGTTTGCATCTTGACATATGTTTACATCATGTTTGCATCATATGTCTACATAAATAAAACATGATGTTTATTTGTTTCCAAACACAGAAGCTAGAACCGCTAGCTTCTGTGCATGAAAGTAGAGCGCAGTGTTTACAAACGGACGACGATGGAGCCGGGTGGAGTAGAAGGTGATATTACGGCTTTCGAGGCTGCATGTAAACAAAGGCTTTGAGAGGAGTTCACTTTTTACTGCACATCTATGATGTCGTCCCTTCATGAAGAAAAGCCGAGTATACCCTGGAGGAGAAAGCAAAACTATGAGACCTCATTTCAAAGGCGATGTATTTTTAAAACACCGCGATATGTGCGCACGGAAGTCAGCCCTCTTCTGTGGATACGCGACTCATAGGAACGCATGTAAAAAAAAAATGTTTTCTCGTTTAACAGAGCAGCCGTGATGGCGAATGTTCCTCAGCAGTTAGCGAGCTCTTTGAAGAGTAGTGTTACAAAGTATTCTACATCATTTCAAATATCTTTTAAAACCAGCGCGATAAATGCATGTTGTAAGCCGAGACATTTTCCCCAAAACCGCAATGTTCGGTGGGCCTTTCACCAAAACGCATAAGAACATCGTGGAGTCTGACTTGTTGCAGCTTGCGCTGCATTTATTCGGCAATACTACCGTTGAAGCTAGACACAATAGATAGTAGTGTAGCGTAGGCAGCTGTCGAACAGCATGATAAACCAACCGCACACATTTGCAGATAGCAGCGCAGACAACACCCTCGCCTCGGCTGCCTCTGACTCCGGCGTCCGCGCGCGTCCCCTATGTTTGTGCTCACTGTGGTGGTGTAGCGGTGCCGTTTACTGCTACTGCGCGCTGTTCGTGTATCCTGCTGCTTGACCATTGTCTTCACTGCGATATTATCTAGAGTTTAAAGTTTGAACGGCGATATCTACGGGAAAGTGCAGCGCACGCTCGAGCTTGTTTGTTTTCGTGACGACCGAGCTTGTGTGATTTGGAGAAACAGGCGCCGGATAGAGCGCCCATTGGGAATACGTCCCCTTCTCAACATACATTTATTGTCATGTTTTAAAGAGGTAGCTTCTTAATGCCGCAACCAACATTTATGAATCGTGCCCTCAAAGAACTCGCCAACTGTTACCGAACAGTCGCCGTCATGACAACTCTGTGAAGCGAGAGATATATTTCGGACAATTTTTCACGTGTTTCTATGGGTCGTGTTCCCGCCCTGTATTAACAGTGGGAAATGTTTCCTACGCGCACGTATTGCAGTGTTTTAAAAGTGCGCCGCCTCTGAAGTGACGTTTCATACTTTTAAGTTCAGTACTAGGCTGTACTCAGCCTTGGTTCACGAAACGAAGACCTCGTAGGTTTAATGCGAGATCAAAAACTGCTTAAGAAACCTTTATTTACATGCATTTTTGTGGTCCGTAACAGAAACATTTGAGAACCCTCAGTCGGCGCAGTCCCCGACAATAGACCCAAAACCTCTTCCCTACTACACAGATCGGTGTTCGTCTATGGAAAGCTAAGTTTCAATACGTGCTATTGGAGACAATATTCTCCAGGATGCCCGAGTGATGACTTTGGCTCATAGGCGCGAAGTGCGCTATTGCTCGGCTGATTTCGCTAGCGCATATTATAGAGTCCAATACCTATAGTTTAATCTCCATAAGTGGGATCTATAACCACCGGCTGATAACAAAGCAATATGCTTTTGATGCTGATGGCATGTCCTGGGCACTTTTGTCCCCCACAGTACAAGCAATAATGACGAAATTTTTGTTATGAATCTTTTCGCGCGTTTTCCGCAGTGGATGTGAATCTGGCTTCAAGTGGCTGGTGAACAATTGAATAGTCATTTGAATGTAAACCAGGAGTACCAGTTTCCTGTTTGAACATAAACACCAAACCCGCCGCGGTGGCTCAGTGGTTAGGGCGCTCGACTACTGATCCGGAGTTCCCGGGTTCGAACCCGACCGCGGTGGCTGCGCTTTTATGGAGGAAAAACGCTAAGGCGCCCGTGTGCTGTGCGATGTCAGTGCACGTTAAAGATCCCCAGGTGGTCGAAATTATTCCGGAGCCCTCCACTACGGCACCTCCTTCTTCCTTTCTTCTTTCACTCCCTCCCTTATCCCTTCCCTAACGGCGCGGTTCAGGTGTCCAACGATATAAGAGACAGATACTGCGCCATTTCCTTTCCCCAAAAAACCAATTATTATTAATTATTAACATAAACACCAACATTAAAATGCTTTACACCCTATGTTACTAGCAAATAATTCAAGGATCCTGGCTTTGTATACAGCACCTGCGGCACTACTCAAAGTGTGAAGACAGCGGTATGTCTTGCCGTCTGTGGCTTGTTGGCAGCGTGAGGTCAATATTCTTAAACGCATGGCAGCAGCTACCGTGGTTATTATATTCTGGAATGTGTCGTGCAAACTCTGTTCTTAAATCTGCGGCCATGAAAAAGGACTACGACTAGCGGCATTTCTGCATCAGCAGCATCTAAAAGCCAAGGAAAAAAAGTGATGACCATTGAGGCTAGTTGTAGCAACCTGGCTACGACCATGGTTAAATAATGACAAATTATTTGACCCTGGATTGCCTCTTACATGTGTTCTCATTACGCAGCTCCCATGGTAGTCCAGCGTCTTGGAGTGAAAGATGTCACTGGTACATTCGGTGAGGAGCTGGTGCTATTCTTGACACCGGTTCCAGAAAATTTGTTGTGCTCTGAGTGCACTAGTTTAGCGGAAGAGATGAGAAGCGACTCCAAAGGGCACGTGTTTTGCAACCCATGCCTCAGAAAGTTGGACAAAGGCGGCTGCTTTCGATGCAGGCGAGACGGAGCAACGGAGCTGATTCACAAGGTGTGTTCTCACTGGTAGTGTATCCTTTTGGCCACGGTGGCGCTGTCACAAGCAGTCAAATTTTCTACTTGATCTACTTATATGAGTACAATACCAATTATAATAGTGATAACACTTGGCTCCTTAGCATTCCTGGTGGCCGTGGGCGCATGCAGGAACTCCGTGAAAAAAACGAACTTCACTAGGAAAGTATTCATGAATCGTACTATCTTATTCATAAGGGAAATAATTTTCTGCGAAAGAAACAAAATTACCAAAAAAAGTATTCACAAATGATGACAGAGAATGTCATGCTGGTAGGAATGTGAAGCATTTTTTTATTTCTCTAAGAGAAACGCAGACATAAAAAGAAATGTAAAAGCAGTGTGCATCCCAAAGTTTGTAGCATTTCTTGAACACTGCTATTTTTAAATATTACTGTATAAAAGTGTGCTCATAGACAGCAAATCAGAGGCACGGGAATGATTTAACCGACATATGTACTCTCCAATTATCGGCATTCCAGCACAGGGAACAGCGCACATCAATGATTTAGACCCAGAGCGAGAAGGTCCCGTGGCCATATACGTAACTCTTCGTACTATGGGGAGCCTGTTCCGCTGATACATCCGTGTGTATGCCTGCCCTGGAAGCAACCACTGTGAAACTGATTCTGAGCAGTGTGAATAATTTCTCAATTAGCCTTCATAAAACCTGTCGACTGTTTGCGAAGAGTATTCATGGTTAGAAAAATAGCAATCACTTTAAAAAATTCAATAAATTGAACTTTTGGCTGTACAGTTGTTAAGACTGTGCGAAAGCTGCGTTTAATGATGTTTTGAAACCATTGTAACCGATCAGACAAAGGAACGAAATGGCGTATGGCCTGTTTTCCTTTTCTTAAATTTTATTGCAGCTATTCAATATAAGTAGGGCTTAGCAGAACATAGGTGTGACGAATAATCATAACGTACATGTCTACTCAGAGTGCAATGCGTGGCTTTTGCATTCTCCAAACCTTACATGGTCGCTCAAGCGGTTGTCACAAATATGATCAGTGTGGTTTTTACGGACGTCGTATGTGTTCTGTCCGTATTTCTCCCTTATAACCATGACGTTTTATGCTGCAGCTGGCACCGGACAATGTTTATTGTGCGTATATAAAACAGGCCTCTGTTCTTCAGCTGGCGTAGTTAGGTTGATGGCAATGATGATAGTGACTATGCTGGCGTATGTAGGCTTTTAAGATTTCAAAGCTGTACATGGATATTAGGACGCCGTAGTGTAAGGCTCCGATGGATTTAGACTACTTAGTCCGAACATGCACCGACTCCGCATAGCACATAATTTTTTCTCGCTGAAATGAGCGTGCCGTGGCTGGGGTTCGATCCCGCTACCTTGTGCTCAGCAGCTGAGCTACTGGGGCTACTCCGCCGCCGCTGAGCAATCATAGAGTTTCGTACTATTAAATAGAGGGAAAGCAGGAGGCGCTGCACCTCAGCCGCCATGGGCGCTCAAAGCATCATGGAGCGATGAGCTACTTGGTGCGGGACATTTGGTTTTTTTCAGGAACAGAGAGTGGTGTTACTGAGATGTCCCGTTCCGTCCACGGCTCAGACGACTTTGGCGCAAATGTAGTGCGCAAAAACCATAGTAGTGAAAACGCAACTGCACACGACGCCAATAAAAGGTTTTTGGTTTCTGATGTGCCATAAAAAACAGCTTAAAGTACTGAGGGGACAAACATTTTTTCAACGACAGGTTTCTTTTTAAAAAAGCGCCTGTTAAGTACGAAACGTTGGTTTTGTTGTCTGTAGTACTTGGCCAATATGAGAGCAAGCCATCGCTTATTCTGGGCGAACTTTATATTTACATGCTTTTCTGCTCGTTTGTAGCAATTTATAGACAGGATATTGCTTGTTAGGACATCCTTGATTATTAAGCAACGTTTGTTTTTCATTATATTTTTGTCCAAAAGTTGCGGTATTGCAGTCGGTAGCTCTCCGCCCCATGATGCTTAGAGCGCCCATGGTGGCTCAGGTTGTCTCGAGGAAGTTCCCTGCAAACTCCCATAGGCGGGCGCCAGCTTTCCCTCTAGTTAACAGCAAGAAACTCAGTGTGCTCAAGCACCCTTTGAGTTTCTCTACTCACTAAGGGATGAAAGAATATGGAGAAAGTAAAATTGAAAACAAATATGTGGGTCGGTTGCTCTGATTTGGAGACGTGGTATTTTTATATTCTCTCCGCCGTAAACGCATATGCGATATATTCTTGAACTTCAACTGTCACTTCACGTCCGATGGCAGACAGGACACCATTTGCGGTCTTGAGAGCCAGGGGAATGATGCTGGCTGGCTTCTGATTCAGGAACGCACTAGACTTTCAGGTGCATCGCAGGTTAAAGTTTTGCTATAAAATATTCTCAGGAGATTTTGACTGCCAAAAAACGTGGGAAGTGTTCCTGCCACAGCGACCAAAGAAGAATACACACTGGCTGCATAGATTCAGATACGAAAACAAAAGGTTATTTCTGCTGGTACAATGCTGGAGTTCTTAGCCTACAACAGCTTGCTAAAGTTGAGTCTTCATTCTGCACCTATTTTAGTACCTCTAGGCTGCAGTCTCTCTTGGGGTACCGCTGAAAAGAAATTCAGAAAGTGAAGGGCAGAAATCCTTATTGCTTTTGAGAGATGCCTTCAGAACGTACTGTTAACCAGAACTTTCAAAATCCCTTATTCACTACCCACCACCATGGGCCACCTCACTATTGCAAGAGCTGAATGCTGCTGGATGCACTGGTATACATGAACCGTAATACAAGCTTTTACTACGAAGTAGGGGCAAAATTGAGTCAACAGTGCGATTATGTGCAAAATTATTTCAACCAACTTGTGATTTAAGCTACACTGCACAAGGATGCAAGACTGGGCGAGTAGGAGTGGTTTCACGTTGAAAAAGCGGCTAAAAAAAGACGACGACTACATGAAACCAACATACAACCACTCCAAATCACCCAGTCTTGCATCCTTATGCAGTTCCTTTTTTGCGCAACATGTTTTTTTCCCGTTCTAAAGAAAAGAAAAGCGCTCGTTTGTGCTTCCTTTCTTCCGGCGCCGTTGGTTTTGCCCTGTTTTTCCAATATGTAAAGTTATACTATGTTCTCTGGTAGATGACGCCCTGCAACGACAACTATAGGAGGGCTTTGGAATTTGAAGTAAAGTGTCCGAAGGAAAATTCTGGCTGCCAGTTTCGTGGAAAACTACGGGAGCTCAAAGTAAGTAGGCAGAAATCCATCCTTGTTGCCTTAAATCTCATTAGTTTCGATGTAGGAAATGTGGAGAGAACCGCGAAAAGACGGATTAAAATGCTGAGTAAACATTGGTGTTCCTTAAAAATTGTCACAATTTCTGCATTGAATTGTGATGTGAGGACGAAGTGCTTTTATTTATATATAAATGAAATTCAGCTTTATAATATGAACGTGATAAGCTTACCACACAATATTTCTCTCTCCTTTTCCCACTGCTTTCTTAAGAAAGTTTCTAATGTCGAAAGGTTTCAACCCTTTGAATCTTTTCCAAGGACCACCTGCCGTCCTGCAAACCACGCAAACTGAAAGTGTGTACCCAGTGCTTTAACGTGCTCGGGGACGAAAGTTTGGCCGCGCATGTGAAAGGTTCCTGTCCGAAAAGAGTCATCAGATGCAAGTATGGCCGCAAGGACATAGAAGCCTGGAAAATAAGCGTGAGTAACTTCTTTGTCAGCAGCCTGGGCTCTGAATCAGCCAGCTGTCAATTACATTCCATCAAACAGGTTCAACTTCTTGCAGTTTTTGTGCGGACATTTCCTGCTCTGATGGATAGTAATATGCCCAGTGACATCGATATTAGTTCGCTGAAAAGAGAGCTCAGCTCTCTTTTAATTCAATTACTTTGTAACACCCGGCATGGGTAATATGAAGTCAAATATAATACTACTTTTGGAAAAGTTTGGGACGCTGTTGCTTTAGTTTCTCGAAGTCAAAATTTCAAAGTCGTTCAAAGTTTTCTTGAGTGCCCGTTGATATCATTTTATCCGCCGGCACGTGACTTGCGGTAGTGGTGGTGATGAGAACTTTATTTGCAGTAGTTGTTTCTAATAATTTTATTTTGCATTGCCAGATTTCCTTCATTTTCAAACACAGTTTTCTCTTTGTCATTCGCTTAGTGTGTATTCTAGCCCTCTTAAAGTAGCCTGATCCTTCGTTGTCGGCTTTCATATTGTTGGTGACCTTGTGTAAAAAAAACCGTTGAATAAAAAATAAAATAAATTGTACTTTTTAAGCAGTGTCCTGTTGTGAAAATTAATCCTGACACGAACACGCGGTATTTAAATCTAAGATTTTGGGCATCAAAAACGAGAGATGAAAACTCGTTTTTCAGCAGTGTAGCTCTAGCATGCGCGCAAACACTTACACGTAGATCATCAATATTTACTCCACAAATGCAGCTACTGATTTTGCTCTAGCAAATTCATATAGCTTGCATTTTTTGTCTCCTAATTCCTTAATGAATTTTTTTGACAGTTTTTTTTCGGGGAACGGAAATACGTATAGCTTCCGACGCAGGTGTGCGCCCCAAATAAGTTTAGTGAAATATACAACACCGGGGATACTAGGCTTCTATTATACACAAAAATGGCCTGGTAATATTTTATTACGCGGATATTTCTGTAACAGGTCCACCATGAGCAATGTGATAGCAGGCCCGCAATCTGTGAGTACTGCAAGATGGCTGTCGAGTCTTACATCAAGGTAAGCTCATTTTATTAAACATAGAAGACGTGTAGTAAGCCGATGCTTGTCATTGTTAGCACTCTCCATATCCTTCAGAGCTTCGGTCCTACTGGTGCAAATATTACTAGCACGCATGAAAGGCGGCTTTTGCGAGTAGATATGTCCTCCAGCAATGACATCATTTCACCATGAGACATTACTTCATGTTAGTCTCACTTTCCCCTCTACAATCCCGAGCCACCCATTGGAATTGCATCCGGTTTACCCGTGCAATTCGTTGACGAATTTCATGACGCCGTTCACATAATTACTGTACGTTTTCCGAGCATGCCCATTCCATTTACTTGCGACTTTAACTACCCTAGTATGATGTCGACCTATGCAGCGCATTACCTTAGCCCTTTCTCGACAGAGTGCTACAAGTTTTTGATGGCGTGTTTGGACGTGTCACAGCTAGTCTCTAGACCAACTCGAACTGCTTCACCAAAACTTCTAATGTTTTAGATCTTGTTCTAATTAAAGTACAGCATCCTATCTCTTCGGTCTTGCATCTACCTGTCCTCAGTGGTCATTCCTTGCTTCATTTTTGCGTACAAATCTCTGCTTCTATCCACTTAAATCAAAGCAAGCACATTACAGATTACAAACGCACTGACGTTAAGGCTATTAACTGCGAACTAGCTCTTTTTCTGAACGAGTACTTACGGGGTTTTCTCAGCGTTCTGTTGACACTAACTGGGGAATTGATTAAGGAGGCCGTCGAAGGTGTTGCTAACGCTTTTGTACCGCTAAGGTCCATGAGGTGTTACAGGGAAATGCTCTGATTTAATAGTCTCTTAAAAAGGCTCTGCATTTAGAACAAGCTTACTTTAGAATAAGCCTACTTTCTTGCGGCAGCCGAGCACACAGCTACGCGAAAACAGGCGAAGGACTTTTTCTTAAGCCACAATTAGGCTTCTATGCTAATCAAGACTCCTAAACAATTCTGGAAATTCTGGAACAATTCTGGAAATAAACATTGCCCTGGCAACTTTCGTCCTTTATTGCTCACTAGGATTCCGTATAAAATGATGGAACTTGTCATATACTCCAATCTTATTTCTTTTTAAAATCGAATTACCCTTTCGACTTAGCCCAGCATGAATTCCGTAAGTCAGTTTTATGCGATACCCAGCTAATATGTTTCCCACATGACCTTCATTCCATCCTTGAACGCTGGTCTAAGGCTGACTGCATAATTGTTTACTTTTTCAAGGCGTTTGACTAGGTCTCTCACAAGCTTCTCTTTCTCAAATTAAGTAATCTTAAGATAGACCCTAAGGTACTTGGATAGCTGAACGTTTTTCTTTTAAACCGTTAACTGTTAGTAATAGCGAACAACATTGGTTCACATTTTTTACCCGTCCGTTCTTGGGCCCGGCCTCTCTCTTGTCGATATAAATAACCTATCGCATAACATTTCTTCTTCAATTATCTCTTTGCTGATGACTGCCTTACATACCTAAAATGATCATAATTATGTCTCTAACCTCCACTACGACAATAACAGTGTTTTGGATTTCTGTAATTTATGGAGTAGGAAACTAAATATTAATAACTTTAGGCGTGTGCACATTTCTCGTAGTTCAAATGCATCTTCTACTTAACACATTAACAATGTTTCTCTTGAAACTGTGTTATTACTATTAGCACCAGGGTGTTTACGTTTCTTCTAACTTATCTTCGTAAACACATGTTGACTATATCACAAATAACGCTAACCTCATGCTTGTGCGCCTTCGCAGAATTTTCTCTCGTACAAGTTCATTTACATTATTGCTTTATTAAGCACTGGTTCGCTCTAAATTAGAATATTCTGCATCTATCGGGAGTTTTGGTATTGATTCGCTCTATTCCGATTTCGAAGTTGTGCTGCACCGCGCCTGTCGTTTTAAAGTTTCAAACTATCACCGGACAGGTAGCCTAACTGCAATGAAATAAAGTTTGTTCCTTCCATTGCTATGTGAAACAGGTATCTGAAAGAAAATTATTAACAAGACCATCTTACTTATCAGCACGTATTGATCACCCACAAAAAGTTGGGATACCATCTTAATTGTCACACAAGATGTTTTAATGACATACCTAAAACTTGTGTCAGCTGGAATCCCTTTCCCCATGACATCGCTTTCATAACAGATAATAACGCATTTCGTAAAGCCATTGTTTCTCTCTGAATTTGTATATGCTTGTTACAGTCTAAATGTTGCCCCGACTGCCTGAACATTGCTTGTAATGTATCCCCGCAGCATTTATAATGCCATTTCTGCCTTTGTGTTTAACCTTTTTCTATGTACTCGTGCTTTCTTTTGTTTCTCTTTCTATTGTTGCTGTTTGTATTGTTTCTATATGTATACACACTCCTCACTCTAATGCCCCCCGCGCCATGAGGGTACGAAAATAAATAAATACCCTGTATACATGCATCGGGTCCCGCTTGCGCCACCTTGAGATTTTTTTCCTTACTCTACATTTCTTTTCTGCGGTGAAAAACAAGACAAAACAACAAAGATGACTGCATCTGCGTAAAGGTATTTCCTTAGGCTTATTGTTCGATTCAAACAATTTATGCCGGTGTTTCTGTGCGTAACCTGGTTGAATTTATTTATCGCGCAAAATTAAAAAAAAACATTATGGGCGTTCATATATTGTGACGAGGCAAATATGCAACAGAGGCTTTAAAGTGTCTCGCCTACTCTCTCTTGCGATCCACGTTCTCTACATAATGGATCCAAGTCGGCCGCTCGCAGCGCTGAGTCCTGGCTTCTTTTTCTTCCAGCGGTCGTCTCAGCCGCTACAATTCGTCATGCCCGGCTGTGGCAATAACTTCGCCAGTCGATATTGCAGAAGCATGCACTGCACACAGGGCTTAGAGCAGTATGAGGCGCTGAGCTGATCTAGCTCGTCGATGACGTCACGCAACAAACTAAACCATTCCCCCTTCCCTCGGCGCTTCCTCCTCGCACTTCTCCGGTAGGGGCGCTCGGGTGTTGTGGAAACGAAAAAGTGAAGGTTACTAGGGCCAGAGGCGGCCATTGTACGGTCGCCTTGAAAACAACTGGAGGACGCTTAAGCTTCGCCTTTAAGAGTGGAACGCGACAGCGTGTAGCTAACACGGCTTGAGAGATTCTTGTGGTAGCCACGAGCGTGATAGCCATGGATGCGCTTAACTTTGCATAAGAAATATGGTCTTTCTCATCAGATGAAGCTGATGTAATCGCTGATAATAATAATAATAATATTAATAATAATTGGTTTTTTGGGGAAAGGAAATGGCACAGTATCTGTCTCATATATCGCTGGACACCTGAACCGTGCCGTAAGGAAAGGGATAAAGGAGGGAATGAAAGAATAAAGGAAGAAAGAGGTGCCGTAGTGGAGGGCTCCGGAATAATTTCGACCACCTGGGGATCTTTAACGTGCACTGACATCGCACAGCACACGGGCGCCTTAGCGTTTTTCCATTATAAAAACGCAGCCGCCGAGGTTGGGCTCGAACCCGGGAACTCCGGTTCAGTAGACGAGCGCCCTAACCACTGAGCCATCACGCGATTCCGTTTTTTGTGAATATTTCCCTGCCCCCTAGAAGCCTGCTTAATGCTAGCCGCACAAACAAACGCCTGAATATGGTGCTCTAAGTGAGATTGTGTATTGCAGCTCCAGAATGAACACCTTGCTGCGTGTCCCGCAATACCGATGGCTTGTTGTTTCAAGGAACTCGGCTGCAGATTTCAGGTAAGCGAAAAATGATGGAATAGTAAAGTCGCTGTCGACGAAAAATGTTGGGTGAAAAAAATAATTGAGTGGTTTCGCCTTGCATATTTCTTAATACAGGGCACAAAGGCCCTGCATGCGGAGCACATGAAAAGCGAGAATCATATGGAGCTTTTGGCTAAAGCTTTGATAGAACTAAAGGTAAGGAAGGGATAAGTATTCTTGCTCTGTCAGTTTTCTTATATTGTTTAAAGGTGCCTTCTATTACAGCGAGTTGAGTAACACTGAGTGATGTTTGGACAATAAGTGGCAAATCTGTAAAAAATGCTGGCAATAGTGAAAACCTATCGGAAAATTATTGTGAAATCTGGCTTTATACGGCCAATGCAACTGATTTTTCAGCTGGCCAGCTTATGCGATAAAAAGGTCAAGAAGACAACTATAAGATCGAAAAGTTAAATTCAACAAAATAATTGTGCTGGGCGCAAATTATTCAAAACAGCGATAATGGTGACAAATTTAAGCATACAGTTTCTTGAAAATACACGCACACTTCACTGTTAAGAAAGGAACTAAATTGAAACCAGTCATTAATGTATTTTGTGTGGGGATAAACATCCGCACGCTGCATTGTTTTTTCAGGATGTAATTTACAACTACACATTGACCTCTCCACCTCGGCACATTCTTATCTGTTCGGCCATCCAACCACACTACTATAAAAATGTCCTAGAATACACCGGAGAAAGATGTAGGTCTAAGTGCAGTACGAGCCAACGGCCCATTGGCGCGCAACCGGAAGCCTTCTTGGCTGAGAGAGAGAGTGCACTTTAATGAGCAGCTTCATGGGTAACCGTTAAGTGTGCAGTGCTCTTTCCGCACGAGGGCCAGCTGCTCTTTCAGCTGGGTCCAGGTTATCCAAGAGTACCAATAAGGAGGTGATGGGTTGGGGTAATGTAGTGACTGTATGAATAATTGCATTAAAATGTACAGTGGGAGATGTTGGCATACTGATCTGGGCAGTTGGGATACGCAGGTGTGGGCCACTTGGGCTACACGTATGCCCTAGCCGGAGTATAGAGGATTTTAAGCTGAATTGGGCAGGGGACTTGAATAGATGACAGAGAATTAGCAGGGGGTTGATGAAACGATGCGCGTATTTTCTCGATGGTTTTTCAGCGAATGTTGCCGTGGCTGCGATATTCAAGAGCATACAGACCGGTGGACAGGTATGGCCAGGGAATCACAGGTGCCCCACTGTAAAATTTCACTGGCGAGTAATCTGTCAGCTCATTCCTCGACACCTAGCGTGACCAGGGGACCGTCTAATTCACACATCAGTGGTGTATCTCCAGAATTTTTTTTTGCATTTATTGCCTTCTAGTCACATTGACATGACAACTGCATTATTGAAACCAAGAATCAGATCGCCTAAATAACTGCTGGTTCAGCACACATGGCACACATGGCCACCTATCATGGTTAAAGAAGACTAAATAAAGGTCAGTGAAGAGGGCACCAGAGAAATGGAAAACCAGAAAAGTAGAACGTGGTTACCGCAGTAGTGAAATGACACACGCTGAAGAAGAAGACGAAGCGGCGGCAACAAAAAATTTGGAGGACGCTTAAGCTTCGTTTCTAAGAGTATGACGCGACAGTGTTGCAGCGTTTCCAAGGGGTGCACGGAACGCCATCGCCCGTTCGGCGCGACGCGTGGCCCGTTGGACAATTTAAGGAAATGACGCCTGTCCCACATATCTCGGTGGACACACGAACAGGGCCGTAAGGGAAGGAAAATGAAATGAAAATTGGTTTTAAGGAAAGTAAATGACGCCTGTGTCACAATTCTCGCTGGACACCCGTATCGCGCGTAAGGGAAGGAAAATCTCTTCCCTTACGGCGCGATTCAGGTGTCCGCCGAGATGCGCCATTTTTCGCTTATGGCCAACGCCGCCGACGCCGACGACACCGGCTTTTCTGCGACACGAGCTCCTTAACGCTGTAGCGTTAAAACGGATTTTGCTGACATGGCCAAAAGGAGAACCTTACTTGAGCAGTACGAGGACGGCCGACTCTCCAGCCTCGGCCCTGGAGTGCGTTCTGAGCCGGCGCTTGCACGACTGCTCCCTCACGAGTACGAAGGGGCTTTGGGGGAACTTGCGCTGAAGTTTGCGGTGCCGATTGCAGCGCCATAACACACTGCCTTGCGAGAAGAGCAAGCAGTTTTGGGTAGTACTCTTAGAACTTTTCCGCGCCACCTTCAGGCGCTTATTAGCGTGAGCCTCCGCACTCTGTCGAAGCCGCACGTGCCGTGCGTCAGCTATCTAGGCTACGCCGAGGGAAGCTAGGCAATGAATGCTGTCAGCCAAACGCGGGTATTTAATCGCGCAGAATGTGTTCTCGTGTTTGCAGCGGCCCTAGTGGCTGACAAAAGCAGTTTTGAGCCACCGAATGGAACAATTGCAGTGCCACATTGGCTGCGCAGGATCCCCATAGGGGTTACACCTGTCACGGCACCGCGCCGTAGACATCATGTAAGGTTCCTGCTTTAATCCCGGCAGATGTCTCGCTTACAGCGCTCACGTCGGCGGCTTCTAAGACGCACTATAACGCGTCAATGGTAACGACACTTATCAACCAGGCCGACCATGCGCCGTGCAAAGCGTCACATTTGGTGTGGTTTTGTTGGCAAGAATGGGAGGTCGATACCCTGACTGCAGCATTATGCGTCGGAATTGAACAAAGAGCTGGCTGTTTGCCATTTGGGCATTAAGGCTGTCCTTCGTTCAAGTCCTTCGAGATCGCTTTTTTGGCGTTCCTTTGAAATGCCTTGAATAATCTTTCTCTGTGTTATTTGTGTGTTTGGCTGCGTCCTCGTGCGCATAAAATGTCTGCGCTCGTGCAAACGCTTGCATACTCGTTCGTTCTATTGGCTTGGCCAGCCTCAGCTCGAACGCATAACAGCGCCGGGAAAAAGAAAGGAGGAATAAAAAATAAAGGTTATCTGAAACTGTCAGAAATGATGATAACATTGTGTAGACGTGACAAAGAGTCAGTTCGGCAGTATATATACGAGGAGGCTGCTGCGGGCTTCAAATTTTTCTTTGCTCGCGCCAAAGTATATTTAGTCGAGTTAAAATTTAAGCATTGCAGGCATCGAAGTTGGTGTGGATTATGACCCACCTCACGTATTTTTATCTTGAAGGCCTTGATCCTTAATGTATGTCTTAATCTCAGGGAAAACTCATTTTCTGCGAACTTTGCAAGTCATTTTCTTAACAAGTATTTGGTTTACCAATTTTAATTAATTTTTGCGCGAGGTACTGCAACGGGTGAAAGCAGCAAAAATTTTGAGGCTAAAATGCTACAGTCGTTTACATGAATAAATTATTAAATCCCCGCATGTATTTCTTTTTTACTGAGCCATGAAAACGTCGAGAACTCTTGCATCCCTTCAATAATGCAGTCAGCTTAAAGAATAAGGCAAGCGAAATATTGGCAATTAAGATTTATTATTGTAACCTGTTTCACATCTGATTTCGAGAAAAATGCTTCGTTGTAACTCTATTCACATATTCGTTAACTAGCCCAGTTTCTTTTTTTTCAAAAGAATCGGCTGTGGTTGCTTTTGTGGTCTGGGACGTTTCGCGTGGAATGGCTCAGCCTGATGCCACGCAGCTGGCAAATCTACTTCTGCATGGCTCTAAGTAGGCGACGCACTCCTTCTGACGTGCGCGCTGATACGCCTTAGCAGTATGACGCGATAGCTGATGGGTTAACGCCCATATGTGCAATATTGGTCCTCATGCCATTCCAGGCGCTGTGGTGCAACGGTTGAGTGGTGCGCCACTATCCCGTGATGGCAGGTGCTGCCACCCGTGGAATTTGTCCGAACGACGTTGCTCTTTTCGAGCAATCTCGCGCGACCAATCGTTATATAACGGACACCTGCCAAGTTGCATGTAGACGCCATCTTTTATGGGTACTATCGAGTGTGAC
Organism: Amblyomma americanum; assembly: GCF_052857255.1. Lineage (NCBI taxonomy): Eukaryota > Metazoa > Arthropoda > Arachnida > Ixodida > Ixodidae > Amblyomma > Amblyomma americanum. Next base: position 128,702,610 of record NC_135505.1, read on the forward strand.
CGCACGCACGCACGCACGCACGCACGCACGCACGCACGCACGCACGCACGCACGCACGCACGCACACACACACACACACACACACACACACACACACACACACACACACACACACACACACACACACACACACACACACACACACACACACACACACACACACACACACACACACACACACACACACACACACACACACACGCACGCACGCACGCACGCACGCACGCGCACACACACACACACACACACACACACACACACACACACACACACACACACACACACACACACACACACACACACACACACACACATTTGCCGAAAAAACAAATTACGTTAAAAACGGAATTTTGTTTCTTTGATGGGTGCCACACTGGGTAAATGCGCAGCAGCTTACCTCGCTTACCGCTGAAAGCTTCAAAGGTTACTGTACGTAATTAGTGCCATTTGACGAAAATATCTGCATAAAGGGTGAAAATTCAGCCGCATAATTTGTAAAGGGCAGATTGAAAAAAATTCGTTCATATGAAGGAATCCTGTCATTGAAGCAACGCTTTTGTTTTCTACAGAATCCACATCAACAGAACAAGATTTTGTCTGCGGAAGTTAAAGATCTTAAGAGACGTCTGAATGCTTTGCAGGTAAGCTGAGCGTAAGTTCTGAGACTAGACCTTTTAATTTTTAAACAGGTAAACGCCTTTTGTTATCATAATTTTCGATACAAATCCACATTATAGAGGAAAGACAACACAGTTTAATTTTAAGTAGTTCCTCATTAAAAATCTCAAATCGTTGAGCAAGGATTTGAACATTCAAGAGGCATTTAGAACAAAGACAGTGGTCATGAAGGGTGAACCTTTTGTGAATTGCCAGATGTTTGCTTTAGGCTACCCTTCAAGGCAAGTAGTTTGCTTAGCATGGTAGGTTTGGGTTTCTTCCGTTATATCTGAGTCATGATTTTTGAGTCTTCAAAGGACTTTGAGATTTTAATGAGCTCCACTGATTCAAGCCTGCTATATAGTAAAGACGCTGGGACGATATGGGTTTCATGCTCTGCCGCACCAGAAAAGCAAATAAATAATAGCAATAACTGATGTGGGTGGTAAACGAAAAGCAGATAAGGTTTCCTTTTTTCTACTGCAGCGAGTACATGCCTATGTGCTCTGAGGGCCTTCAGTAACACTGACTGCGCAATATGCATTGAACTTCAAATGACCTTTTGGAGGAGTATCTAGCTGCGCATTTAAGCAAAGGCTTGTCTCAGTTGATGCTGCACTTGATCGCCCCTACTGCCCGAATAAATACGGGTGAGAGCGCAAAAAGGTCAGAAAAAAATTCGACACTCGGAACAACTTGCCATAGCAGTGCTTGGTGTCAAAACTGGTCGCCTGGCTGGTGATGTGGCGCAGACAAATGTGATCCCATACCTCCAGGAGCTGGATGGTGGGGCTTTTGGGCGAAACGGCGAACGACCAACAAATTCGCAACTTTGCCATTGATTCCCGCCATTGATCGAACACTCCCGGGCTGGTTGTTCACGCTTCAGCTCCGTCTAGCGCACTTAGCCATGCCTTCAAAAAAGCGTAAAGTCTATGCAGCGCTAGTTTCTTGACTGATTTCAATTAGTTCAATAGCTGTAAGCAGTTATTAGTCGTGACGTGCGGGATTACGCTTACTGCTACGCGCCATTCGGTTTTCGCAGGAATCTCAAGCAGCAGCTTTGAAGAAGCAGCAAGAATCGGATGCAAGGATCAGGTCCCTAGAAGCTGAGAATGCCGCCCTTCGGCAGCCGCTTTGCAATCTTCTGGATGAAATAGCCGGACTGTAGTAGGGCATAAGCCTCCACGAAATGTGCTTGGAGTCGTTTGTGTTTAACTTCTCATTTGATCGATTAATCTCTTGCAGTCAATAAATGTTTTCCCATACTTCGGAAGTGACTGGTTTTTTTTTTTTTTTGGGGGGGGGGGGGGGGGGGGTAAAGGGCCTGTATTTAAGCCACAGATATCGGTGGTATCCAAAAGCGGAAAACGCGTTTGTGCTGTAGGCTGCTCCTCCTCACAATTCTTGGCTGACTTTGGGATATCTATTAAACTTCTATTCACCATTGCAATGGCCTCTGCTCCTAATGAGGATTTAGTAATTCATGCAGCAGCGGTGGTGTAGTGGTTTGAGAAAACACCTCGCATGCCGGAGGTGCGGCGTTCTATCCTCGGTTACACCGGGTATCGACTGGTGGTACAATAGGTACAACATTTCTGCTGGCCTAATGCTAGGCTTCTTGAGGGTGAAATGTTTGGGAAATGGCTCTTTGACTCCACTTTGAGAAGAAGAAAAGTAACTTGTGCCATGGTGGTCTTTGGTCTTAGATGCCCTCACGCCATAGAGAATCTGAATCGCCAACATTTAGTAATACTATATCGTCAGAATTCTACTTGTTTTCATACACTCCTTTCCATATGAACTCTGGAAAATGGTACAATATTTTCATCTTTGAAGACCAACGAACGTCCTAAGGGTGTGCTGTTTAATATGATTGAAACTACCTTGTTTACTTAACGTGAAACAACCTCTTGTCTGATTAACCATGTAACTGAATAAAAAATCTGAGGCATAAATCGCATGACAATTCTTTTAGAAGGAGATTGCGGTTTGTAGAAACTTCTTTGAACAAAAGTCTGATGCATAACATTCGTTGGTACAGAATTGATAAATTTTTCGCATTTATTCGTATACACAGCTTTTAATAAAATGTTACTAGAGAGTTAGGAGACATTATGGCTTATGATAATGAAATGTCCCATAAACCTCGAGTGTCATTGGGTTGCACATGAGGGATAAATTGTACATTAAGTAAAGATTCACAATCGCAACACACGTTAGCTTGTTATGCGAATAATTTTCGATGACTTAGGTAGCAGGCAGTGGCTGGCTTTTGTATTCAAAGTAGAGGGAAAACAATCAACGTTAACAAGAGAACAGCTGCACCCTTTTCATAGAGGAGCCTCCTTCTGAAGATATTGTTACACATATATTGCTCGAAGATGATTTTTTTACTTGTTTGCATGCAATATATTCAATGACACTTGCTAGATCGGGAAAGCATTTCTGGCACAAAGCGGATAAATGACTAAAATTATGAAGTATTGCGGCAAAGCAGTCGAAAACAAAGTAAATTTAAAAACAAAGCGAAAATCGACTGTTGTGCCACCTTACTCGAGTAGATGAGTGGGGTTTTTACAGCAATTGCATTTCAGTCACCTCAATGCAATCCGCAATAGCCCATTAGATGCAGTGTAAAAGGAAGTTTATATGGGAACGTTTAAGCACTGAAAATTAAAATGCAGCTCGGCCGGAATTAATTCCATTGATAGTTTTAATAGCAAGGTGGCAAATATTTTGCTTTTTTATTAACTATGGTATAAAAGTTACTAGGAAACATAGTCATTATGGTTGAAACGAATAACTGCCTAAAATAATCAAGTAATATTGCAGCGTAGTTTAAGAAAATTACAACAACTTTACGCGCAGGACAGGTGAAGATTCAGCCTTCCGCTATTCGAGCAAACTTATGAGTTTGTTGCAATAATTTTGCTTTAATATTGGGTCATTCTATGCAAAACGCGCCAGTGTATACAGCCAAAACCATCTGCCTATATAATCTTGGTGGAATGAAGAAGATGAACCAGCCCCGAAGCCAACGACGACGAAGCGCTCGCGCCGCCGGTTGGATGCTCGTGCTGGATGGAACACTGCGGCTTGTGTCTGGTCTCTCGGCTCCCTGCCTCGTAGATTGCCTGTGCCAAGGTCTTCGTAGCCGGCGCTTCCATCGTGCCAATAAACCGCTCTACAACACAAACATTTCCGTCTGGACAGTTTGAGCAATCACTTGTTCTGAATATTAATCACCATTTGTTTAAAGCAACTGTTCTCATAAGGGTCATTTCCCGGAATAACAAAAAGAAATAAAATGCTTCTCTTTTCAGCAGGTGAGCATTTTTGTAGCTGAGATATGTTACCATGCGTTGATGCCGTTTTGGTACATATCACCAATTCCGCCCGCAGCCACAGTGCCCGCGACCCTCAAGTCGTGGTTCCGACGTTCCGAAGCCGTTATTTCTTCTCATTGCGCCGTGCTGCGCTTTTGACATAGTTTCGGAATGCCACGTTGCGTTGTCCGGTGGCGATACGCATGCGTAGACGCGCGGAGGGCAGGGTTGCTTTTGTTTCTTGTTTTTTTTGTTTGTGTTGATTCATTGCAAGACACTTGACACGATGACTCCTTGACATGATTATATGCCTCAGACAGGGAAAATAATTAAACAAGACAAAACCAAACCTCAAACGCAGTTAGATTTGCGGGGAACAATACATTAATATTTAGAGGGTGTGCCGACTGCGCCGAGTGAAAACGTCGGCGGCGACGGCGTGCCGATGCCTCGGCGCACACCTCTACGAGTGGCATCGCTCTCTCTTCCCAACGCCGCTGGCTGCGTCTTCTATGCCACACACGAGGTGTCGCCACCATCCCTCCGATGGTTTCGTTTACATGGATCGGCGGCGTGCTGCTTCGAGATTACGTGCTAGGGAGAGCGTTACGCAATTTCCTCACAATTTACTGTCATTTAAATGTGACTGCAATAAATTTGCTTTAATTACGCATATTCGTACACCTCTTCGATGGAATGGAGCTTCCGCCGACAGAAAGCGATGAAAGGACAGCTGGCAACAACGACATTCAACCACTGGATGTGACTCACTGCTTATCGAATGGGAAGTCAAGCGCAGGCATGTAAGCTACGAAAAAAAAAGAGCTCCACGGTTGCAATCTCATGGACTCTGGACTCAGTGGACAAGAATACCTTTTGCACGCCAATCCTCTACGCACGTGTTCGCCTGTTCTATTGAGGGTGTTCAAGCATGAATGTGAGGTAGGAACCGACCGGCACTTGATTCATTGCTTTCTTCACGTTGTTTAGCGGTGATGCGGAAGGCGGCGTACTCGCCTGGTTTCATGAAACCTGTTCACTCCGTTCTCTAAGGCTGCCAGTGTAGTGCAGCGCGGACAGAGAGCATGTTAAATTAGCGACGTAACCGAAAAGAGAATACAGTGAATTCCACGCAGCGCCATGTACTGCGGAATCGATAGTTTAGCTGAAGTCATTATAAGTTTAGTATGTGTTTAAGTCCGCAAAATATATTTTGTACTATATGTCGTCTTTTGAGAAGGCTTATATACAATTGGAATACATTAAACAGTAACACCTCTTGATGCCTTATGAAAGCAGGTTTATTGTTCTGACATATAAAACCGGAGTGTTGGCGTAAACTTCACCGTGACTTCGCAAACTACGCTAGCCATCTCATACATTGCTGTAGTTTTGGCTTATGTCAGCGCAACGTGCTCGCGGCCCCTTATTTTTCCTTCACGGTGATCACATTAGGCCTGTATTTCCCTGTTCTAACAGGCATGGAAATTAACTCTCTTCATCTAACTGGAGAGTTCATGGTGATAAAAGCATGAAACGATACCTCACTGTAAGACTAGTCTCAACATTTAGCTACCACGCTAGAATTGCTGCGTCTTTTTCTTGTAAAAAAAAAAAAACAAGCAGACATGTCAATCAGGTGAATGCACAAGTTCATTTATCCTGAATTAAAAAATTGTGAAATGCAGTAGGTGGCTACTTTTCGTGAAAACACTGTCCGTAAAAGCGAAAACTGCCTCCCTCCTTTATCCCTTCCCTTACGGCGCGGTTCAGGTGTCCAACGAAATATGAGACAGATACTGCGTCATTTCCGTTCCCCCAAAACCAATTATTATTATTTTTTTTTATAGAGAAAAGTCGCAGCATCGACTACGCGGTGGCTGAAAAGTATGCATGTATGGTTATGTTCAAATATATATTAAAATGAGGCGGAGATATCATCTCTTAGACGATGAAAAATAGCGACGTAATATAATTCCAGCCCAGGATGTGTTTTTAACCATCTCTCATCCCTGATGAAGCTTGCTTCATATGTTTACCCAAGTGTGTATCGTTCTGTAGTGCATATTTCCTAACATTGTATTGGCTTATATTCTGAAGTTTTCACTAAAGCTATATAAACCCTGTATTTATACATGTGTACATCCTTCATGTGAGAATCCTTCGCACTGCGTACTTCGAGTGTCTGAGCACACCTACAGAAATCACTGATCAAACAAATGCTAGCAGTCAACAAAAGTAAAATGATAAAAGCATTGGGTAACTAACGACATAGAAAGAAAAAAAATACAAAAATGTGTACATTGTATTGGCTTATATTATGAAGTTTTCACTAAAGCTATATAAACCCTGTATTTCTACATGTGTACATCCAAATGTTTTAAGGCTGTCTAAGCTGGCGTATTTCACACTGTAGCGCATATGTGTGCATACTCGCCTTGCTTTTTTTTTCCTTTCATGCAGTTGCAGGCCAGTAATCCTGAATTTTTGCCAAAAAACTGACAGTTGATAAGGGTCGACGTGCGGGCTAGTTGGTAGTTCATGCTTCCTAAAACAACTCAAAAGACACGGACGCAGACAGAAGGGACACAAAGCAGCACCGTGTGGGTCCCTTCAGCCTCCGTCCCTGTCTTCTTAACTGTTTCCAGAAGCATGGCAGTTAATATTCAGTGCCCTAGTGCTTCTATATTTGCAGGTGCTTTGTTTACGCTGTACAAAAAAACATGGCGGTGGCCCAACATGATGAGCTTCGCATGCTTGCAATTAAGAATTAAGGTATTCAGAATGTTTTGATAAATGCTTCTATTTTCAGTTTCAAAGCTCCTGGAGTAGTCAAATGCTTTCTAACGCTGCGAAGAAAGTCATCATTCGTTATAAACTACAGATTGTAGAGATACGGATAACTACGAAAGCTGCCGAGCTGTCTCAAAAGACTTCCATTTGGGGAGGAATTGGCCTTGCTTCACGTAAATATCTAAATTAACAAATAAGATATGTTCATTAAAAATGAAAGCGAGCTTCTTCTCAATTCTCAAAGGGAACACAAAGCTTTAAAAATATGTCAGTATTCATGTAATGCGGAGCACCTTGCGCAAAATTTGATTATAAGGCAGCAACCGACTCCTCCCTGAAAATGGCGTTCGAAAAATAAGCAGTAGCAGCGATATGGGGCATATGACGTGAAAAGCATGATCGCAGAGTCGGTTTAAATTCCAGCTGGCTCATGTGAATAACTATTTTTGAAGCAATTGTGAAAGAACAAACTTCGTATAAACAGTTGGGGGATACAGTGGAACTGCTTCTCAGTTTGTTCGGTGTACTGAACCGAGTCTTTGCCCATGCAGCCATTGAGTTTAGCTCATTTTTATGTATGGAAGAAGAAGAGGATTGGCGCTACATATGTCGGTCACATGCCATAGATCTGGATTTTCTCTCAAGAGCAGCGGCAGGGGATGCGCGCATAGTGGAATGGAATGAAAATTAATTGCTCCACAACCTGTCACACGACGCAGCTTAGGCGCAGAGCGGATTTCGCAGGAATCCTTGGAAATTGTAGTTATTAATCAAGTTTTCTCAATACCTCCTGAATCCTCCATTATCAGTAACATTTAAGGAAAGATTCCCACAGCTCCCTCTAAGTTTTTCTAAATTTTCTTTGAACAGTGATAAAGTGCAAATTTTTTTCTTTCTATGTCGTTAGTTACACAATGCTTTTATCATTTTACTTTTGTTGACTGCTAGCATTTGTTTGATCAGTGATTTCTATAGGTGTGCCCAGACACTCGAAGTACGCAGTGCGAAGGATTCTCTGAAAAGACCGCATGATGCACCTATATTCTTACGCTGCTTTTATGTATTCACTGGTCAGAAAAACGCAATAAACAGAAAACGTGATAGCTTGATAGGAAAATTTATTGGGTCAGTGCCAAAAACTGCTTACCACGGTTAAGAAAGTTTAGGAGAATTTTTTGGCGAATTTACCATGGGACGGTGAGTTGTATATCACGCTGGATATATTTTCTAGTTCACTTCTAACGACTCTAAAAAAATGAACGAAGCCGGGTGTAATAATTTTTTATGCATTATTACCATATTCTTGCCCTTGAGATGAACACCAGGTGACCTTTGCGAATTGTGAGGCCTATGTCCGATTGTTGATGGTTGGTTGGCGCTGAAGTTAATGAACTTTTCGTGTCTTACATGTACTCACGCGGCGCGGTTTGTAAGCTGCTGGGGCGATTAACTGGTATGTCAGAGGTCGAAGGTTGAATTACAACCACAGCCTTAGGCATTTAGATGTAGTTAAATTTAAAAAAAATATTTGAATATTTAATTTCGGTGCACGGTAAAGATTGATCCAGAAAAATCCTGGGTCATCTAGCTGTTTATCCTACGCCTTGTGCATAGGGCATACAATTTTATCACTTTCTTCAGTTGCAGTGGCATCACCCTGTGTATGCGCCATTTGTTTTTAGGTTTAGAACGTAATGATGGTTAGTCGGTTACATTCAAAACCAATGCAGAACAGCGAATGAATGGTGATCTTTAAATGGAATATTTTCTTATAAACACATTCGGAGTAAAAGCACAGTTCTTGGGGTGTTCATTCATCAAAACTTCAACCTGGAAACCATACTTCCTGAGGAGATAAATTTCATTTCTGGATCATTTTTGCGACTCAGCATTTTTCTGTTTTTTTTTTAAGCTTCAACTCTCATAGTCTCAAATTTGCTTATTTCTGAAGGATTAGTAGAATGGTCATGCGAACGATTGCTTTTTCAAGTAAGCATTTGTACTTTATTTTTTGATCAAGCTTAGCAGATGCTTGTGTCTTTTCCTCCAACACTGACACACCACACTATCTGCTTCAGCGGTGATTTCCTACAAGAGATCATTGTTTCTTCTACCTAACTAATTTTATGTACTGTTTCCTGCCTAACACTCTCATTCTTATCAGACTTTAGCAGCTCTTTAAATGGCACTCTTTAAATGGAATATTTTTCTCGCAACACACCCAGAGTAATACAATGGTTCTAGCGGTATTCTTGTTCAAAACGTCAAACTAAACCATGCTCGTCTTGCTAAATAAGAAAGATATTTTATTTCTGGATTATTTCAACTCGTGCATTTTATTTGTTCTCCTTGAGTTGCATCTGCCATATTCTCAAATTTGCTTATGTCACAAGGATATGTATGATGAGCATGCTAACTGTTGCGTTTTCAAGAAAACATTCGCGCATTTTAATTTTGTTGATTCAGCTTAACTGATGCTACTGTCTTCCTCCGACACATTGACCCTGACACACCACACTACTTCCTACAGCAGGTGATTTTCTCCAGCAGGTCCTTATTTTTTTACTTGTTGAACTGATTTTCTGCAGCGTTTCCTTCCTATCGCGCTCATTCTGGACATGTATTTACCGCATGTGTAAGGAGTACATATAAAGTAGTACATGACTGTTAGTATTCTGACATGATTCTGTACTTTTGTCTTTGCGTTCAGGCCTTATATAAAAGTGACAGCGCCTTCAGGGAGACAAATCTTGTGTGAGGTGACATCAGGCAGTGCACACAGGCTCGTCCAATGCGAAAACTGCAAGTTCCGCACGCAAACAGCGCTGAAACTAATTTGCAGACACTTCTTGTGTGATGAATGTTATGAAAATTTGTGCACGGCATACACCTGTCAGCAAGATAACCGGCGGACTATGCGAGAACAGGTGATGTATATTTCTTCCACTATTATCTTGTTCATGGGCACCACACCCACACCTAGAGAATACTCTTTAACGCTTTGTTTACCATCCTGTCTTGTCTCAGAAGAGAATAGGCTCAATACACCACGAAAAGGTTTGAGATTGACCCACTCAATAGAGGCCTTGATTGGGATGAAAATACGTTAGTGAGATGTTGGTACGACCTACGGGCATGTTGACTTGTTTTTTCAGACACATAAATATCTGACAAAATTTCATCAGTGAAGTAATGAATTCAGAACGGAAGGCCAGGCCTTCGGATAGGTAATGAAAGGGTATAAGACTTTGTTGGAGGGGGTGGTTCTTATTTTCTCACCTTGGGTGCTGTTCACTCGCGATCAAGGTTTTTATGTAGCCAGCTTAATCTGTTACCGAAGGCGATGGGCAACAGGCAAGTGTAGATTTTGTGTAAATGCTGCTTAAGAAAGATGCACTCCATCTATTATCGCGCATGCGGAGGAAAATGGTATCTTTTATGCACTCAAATATCCGCACAGTGCCGCACCGCAGGCCAAAAGTGCAGCGGTAGCTCTACCTAGTAGTTGTAAAAGTTGGTTCGTGCTTGGTTTTATAGCGGTATGGTTCATCAGCTTAGTCATCTTCAAACTATTGTATTCGCAGAACTTGTGAACAAGATATCCTCGCTCAATTTTACTGAAGAAAACAGAGTCCAGTGTGGAAGTGTGAGCGCCGAATTCCACAGCATATAAACAGTGTAACGACGCCACTAAAATATAGGAAGCATCCTACGTTCTGCATGCAAAGTTGTGGAGATATAACAATCGAGAGGGTGCACGAGTTTTTGTTGCCACAGCTGCTACAACACTTACATGACTCTCACGGAGATAATTTAATTTATATACACAAGACGTGTTCTTAAAATACTGAAGATCATCCGCTGAATTCCTGCGTACGAAGGAGCAGTTTTCCTTTTACTATGCTTATGCCGTGCTCATGCATGAAATATCCCACTTTCAAAATCCTAGTAACCTCCATCTACCGTACACCCTGTACCGTATCTGCGTGCACTACTGCCATTCCTGGTAACGAGAGCTATCATGTATTTTGGTGAATTAACACTTCTGTGCAGCTGATAACGCATTGAGCGAATTCTTCCGGGCTACAGAAACAACACGGTGATACTACGCTGAAACAGAATAACGTAAATTTGGGTTAGTTGACGGTAGCCGTAGGTGTTGCGAGCCCTAAAGGAGCCTCTAACAGCATTGTGTGTTCTAGCTTCATTCGTTGCATCTCTTGCGCAATACCATAGTTGCCTTTTAAAACAGACATCACATAGCTTCGGCATTCTGAAGTTGCAGGTACAAAATTTAGTTCTGTATTTTAAATCTATGTCCAACATTCTCGCACTAAAATTTTGGAATATTGAAAAATTGTAAGATACTCTTCTGGAAATATTACTGCAAAGTAGTGGTTTATACTACTGATGTGTAGCAAAATCTTTCTTTTAACACGTTTGCATCGATCGCATCGAGAAATTAGGAGTGACATTGAAAACCCACAGGGAATGCTTTTGACGATAGCAATACCTCTAATAGCAAACAAAAACAGACTGCTGTCGGGTGGTAGGCCGTTATATATAAATGTACCGAAATGTTAAAATTATATGAAAAAATTGTGTCCATAAACTGTTTCCTGCTGAAAAATGGTTCTGTCCAGAATTGCTGGGTCTGTGTGCTACAAGAATAGAATTGCCGCCGTGGCTGTATCTTTATTTTGTCAAAGGATCACTACAAAGCCTATTCATCAGAGAAACTTTTGAGAACTGAACGCCGTCTATCACTTTGAAGATGCTGGCAAAACTGCCAGGCAGCAATAGACAACTGGAAAAGAACGCAGTCATAACATATCTTTATCTGCATGTAACCAAACCCAGATTATCTCTAGTTATTTATCAATGGAATTTTTATCTTCTTGTTGTGTCCTTGCGTTCATTTGGCGGAATAGTGTTGTTCTTTTTATAGGCAGTAAGATGGAAGCAACAGCATCATTCCAGTCTAGAAAAAGTAGTACTCGAATGCCCGAAGTGCGGTTCTTCTGAAGAGTACACAAGCATTATGGTAAGTAATCTGTATTTTTTTTGTGTTTTCACTGCTTTTTCCCCTAATAACAGCCGTCAGTGCTCCAAGCTCACAGAGTTGCGTGATGATAAGGAAAAAAAAGAGTCTCGCCCTCTTTGTTGCAACTTTTTAATACGATATTAGTTTTGTTTCCAGTGCCAGATTTTGCTTGCGTTTGGATTTTAATGTGTAATTGTTTGTTCTGCCTTATAACCGGACCATTGATATTTATTGTGTTGTCAACTGTTAGGCTTTCTAATGGTGCAAGTTTTGCGCGGTTTAGAATACGTATATAGGAGAGACTGCTTTTTGCATATTTTGCACAAAATGCTTAATTTTCAGCTGTAGTCGTAGCTTTCCTGCAAGAACACCTAAAGAAATACTAAATATAATTGACAAGAAAATGTGGGCGCTTTCTTCACTTCGTCTAAGCATGCATTTACCGCATTAATGGTTCTCCACGGTTCTAATGTGTACAAACTTGGGACTTGGGGGAGGATTCGCTTTGTATACTTACAGAAAGTAATTGAGAATTCTGAACGCCTCAAGGCGAAACATGGACTATAAGACAGTCAGTGCTGGAGGGCGCCGGATTGTTTAAGACCCCCAGAGTTCATTAAAATGTGTTGAAACCACACAGCAAGCAAAACTCTAAAAACATTCTGCATGTTTTGAACAAAAATATTTTATTACGTCACGACCTATGTACAGTGTTGTTAAGACATTTTGATTAAGGGTTTTGGTAGAAATTAATTTTCTTTACAGATAACGTTGGAGACCAGATGTTAAGCTCTCAACAGAGGAAACTGGTAAAATTAACCTTATATGCTGACGATCTTGGAACGCCTTACAGGCGTCATTGTTTCGAAATTACCAGCTCATTTTCCTTCCTTTGCAAGGCTCAACAGCCCTTTCTCTATTGTTGCCCAATGTTCCTTCTCTTTATTTACATACTTTACCACTTGGTATGGATGTGGATAAAATTTAATAATGCGTAATAATTAAAATTTCAGAATCATATCCGAAAGAAGCATCCCGAACTTTTGAAAAAAAATGGCAATGATGACGACGGGCGAACTAAGCGGCAAATGGTGAGATATCTATCAATGTATCTTAAGAATATTGGAAGTTTATAACCAAACCGTAACCAATCTTTTCTTTAGCGTTTCGACAAGTGCCGAAACTTTAATCAGCTGCCGTCGGAAGAGAAGCGGGCGCCTGCGGTCACAAGCACTGACAAGGTATGGACAGTTAAAAACCAAATAAAAATATTCAGAGCTGATATTATTTTTATTTGGGCCCTAAATTTACGATATAAGGCTAGAACCGGAAAGAGAGAAGGTTTCACTAAGGGCCAAGCTCTGATGCGCGCGCTAAATGAGATGTAATATTTAGGACACGTAAAAAAATAAAAAAAATATGGTGATTACACATCCATGGTATTGCAGATTATGCGCGCCAGTTGGATTCGCCTCGAGCTTCTATAATCAACGATTCTGGGACCCGTGTTTTTGCAGAGATCGCATATTTGATTTAGGCATCTTTAATTCCTGGCTCAATCGTAGCGGGGCAGTACTCGAGTATCCTGGCGCCTTCTATGGCAAGATTTTGTTTGACCAGTCTATACTTTGGGATCTTGCCATAATTTATTGGCCGCTTGTAGCTCGAGCGCCCGTGTGTTAGTAGTTCGCACGGGCTCTAGGCTCGGACTGGTTAACTGCTTTTAGAAACAGAAAAGTCCTTTCCATACCTTGAGTGGCTTGCGGCGTCTTGCAAAGGCCACGAGACTCAAGAAGTTAGGACAGCGAGGTGTTGGCACTGCGTTAGTGTCTTGCGAACTGGATCAAATCGACGCGACGTGGACACGAAATCTTTCGATACTGCGTCAGATACGGACGCCCCAAGTCAAAATTGCTTTCGGCGTTCTAAAAGCCCGTTTTATTTTTAATTTTTTACACCAAAATGATACGACGACGCGGAACGAAAATTTTGAAAAGCGGAGATGATATGCGTAGCAAAGTGGAGTGTTCGCGTCAACGCCCCGTTCGTTTCACCTTGGTCTAGAGGCGTTCACCGTGTTCATACGTGGCGCCCCCTCTTTTCTGCTCCCCGTCATAATGTGCCTCCTATACGCTTCTACCGGCGTTCTGCGGCGTACGTGCGAACGTTGATTTTGAAAAAAACACCACTAATAAGCATCAGCCGGCAGACACGGCTTCAACAGCTCGGAGAATAAAAAAAAATTGCGGTCTACCCTATATTATGCCTTGATTACCCTATTGCAGGACACCATGCGCGGACCACTGTTTTGTTGCCACGTAATAGGCGAACATTGTCATCATCATCAGTATTATCGTAAACCAAACTGTGTCCACTGCAGGAAAAAGATCTGTAGCGTATATCTCCAATTAACCCTGACCCGCATCAGCTGCGGCCATATAAACCCCTGAAACTTCAACTGATCCGCCGACCACAACATCTGATGCCCTCAGCTACGTTTGCCCTTTCTTGGAATTCACTGCGTTTAATTAAGCTTCTATCACTTATCTCGTTTTCGGACTTCCCATTAAGTTTATTTCAGAGACAATATCATTAACTCGCTTTCATTCACTGACCCATCATTATGGCTCTCCTATATCTTAACATTACACGTGTCGTTTTATTTAATTACCTCGTGGCGCTGTGATGAGTTTAACATCAACGCTGTTAATTAGCCTCCGTTTTACAGCCCTGGGTATACATAAGGGGCCACACCGCGTGCCTCACAAGCAAGCTGCTTGGGCAACAAACTTTCGACAAATGTTGTGTTTTTCTCTGGTGTAAAAAATGATGTGAACAAAGCTTCCAGAAGAAATTTTGGTGTGACAGTGTACAACTACTTTTGAGAGGCCTATAAAACCGGCTGGCTGTAATGAAGAGAAAATCCTGACAGGGCGCTAGATTTTTCTAGTATAAAAATGGTCCTTTCATTGCATACTTCTGGAGACATAATGAAGGGGCGTTTACCTCATGCCGCGTGCTTTCTGCTTTGCGGCTTTCAGGCTGTCAATTGGCGACTTCGATATATTTACATGCCAATTCTTCAAAGATTGAACCCAGTACTAATCTTTCAGCTAAATAATAATATTAATACGTAATTGTTTTTTGGGGAAAGAAAATGGCGCAGTATCTGTCTCATATATCGTTGGACACCTGAACTGCGCCGTTAGGGAAGGGATAAAGGAGGGAGTGAAAGAAGAAAGGAAGAAAGAGGTGCCGTAGTGGAGGGCTCCGGAATAATTTCGACTACCTGGGGATCTTTAACGTGCACTGACATCGCACAGCACACGGGCGCCTCAGCGTTTTGCCTCCATAAAATCGCAGCCGCCGCGGTCGGGTTCGAACTCGGGAACTCCGGATCAGTAGCCGAGCGCCCTTACCACTGAGACACCGCGGCGGGTAACAATTTCTTTCCGGCGGATTTACGTCGTATTCTTTGTCAGAGAGCCGACAAGCACTGGCCGCGACAGACATCAGGATATTTCATTTTGCGCATAATGCTTTTCCTTGCGGTCTGCGGAAGAGATAAGCAAATTAAAGAATAACGTGCCATCCCTGCAGAATAAACGCATTTCCGATAGGCAGTCCCTCAGTGAGACTGTCAATAGAGAGCATAGTTATGATACTGAGTGGAGTGGCCACAATACGCTGTGGAGACCTTCGTAGAAAGTGTTCATAGCGCGTGCAAAACCTTTTTGACATTGCAGCTGCTTCGCATATAATACTACAGTGAATTAATGGCAGTGGGGTCGTTTCGCGAAGGAAATAATGAACTTTCCATGCTATTCAATTCACGTACTGCTTTTCAAATCGAGCAGGAGTGATTTATAATTGTGTGCTGTTGATGCTGTGCTCGTTCCTTATAATCGTGAAGTTTTTCTCACTTGTGCAAATGAAGTTCATTGCGTAAAAAAAACGGGAAAAATAATGTTGGCACTACAGACTACATAAAAATAGGAGATAAGACTTTTAAGTCATTTATTAGCCTTCTTTCATAGTTGAAGTCAAGCGTCCGTGGTGTCTACTCTCTTTGTCAGTGTATGTCTGTACGCTAGAATGATGTCTCATATTTACACGCAGAACCAACTAGCCCAGCGCTCTACGTTTAACGCTTTCATCATCCTTCAATAAATCTTCTACTCTGCACTTTTTTTGCTCCTTTGAGCGCCACCTCGCCCACTGTGTTCTGTGGGAATCCAACCGTACAGCAAATGAATCAAAAAGCAAACTGATTTGCTTCTACGGTGGCCTCAAACATTATCTGAGGCTATTTGAAGCAACTGAATCAAAATATCTGTTAGAAATCCTGTTAGAAATCCCGACCGCATTCCAAAAATACGTCTATTCCCTACAGCCCATCCCGATGCATATTTGTCCAGACGAATTCAGTGGGATTCACACGTACCTGTTTGCCTTACACGTACCTGCGGCCTTTTTGTGATTACGGCAACTTCGGGTGTTCGAAATTTTCTTATCGCACTCAGTGGCCCTACCAATTTTATTTCACATTCAAATGAACCTTTTTTAATGAACGGCAGAGAGTGAGGAAAATTATTTTGCAGTCGTTTTTGGCGGCATAAGCATAATATTATCAATGTTATGGGGCACTCGCGCCCGCACAAAAACATTTTTCTCATTGACGGCGTACGCTTTTTGTGTGTGCGGTGGTAGAAAAATAATAATAATAATTGGTCTTGGTGGAAAGGAAATGGCGCAGTATCTGTCTCATATCAGCGGACACCTGAACCGCGCCGTAAGGGAAGGGATATAGGAGGGAGTAAAAGAAGAAGGGAAGAAAGAGGTGCCGTAGTGGCGGGCTCCGGAATAATTTCGACCACCTGGGGATCTTTAACGTGCACTGACATCGCACAGCACACGGGCGCCTTAGCGTTTCGCCTCCATAAAAACGCAGTCGCCGCGGTCGGGTTCAAACCCGGGTATTCCGGATTAGTAGCCGAGCGCCCTAACCACTGAGCCACCGCGGCGGGTGGTAGAAAAAAACGAAAGTTGTCAAACCAAGGTGATCACCACCGTTCGTCGCGTTGAAAGCCATTTTCATATTAGGTTGTGGTAGTGACGCCAATGTTGGCGCTGCTTTAGAGCTAAGTAATTGTTGCTTAGCTGCTACAGTTGCGCTAAAAGGAATACTTCCAGTGTAAGCAGTACCGTTACTATTTAAAATCAGCATAAGGGAGGCATGTGAGCCTCTTAACCAGCGTTCCTTGGTGGAACATGCATACTAAACTCTGTTCTTGTTTTGCAGGTGCCTGAGCTCAACAGCGGGGACCGACATTCATGCAGCAATAGTAGTGACGCAGTTAAGGAGCCAGAAAAGTACATGCAAAGTGCCACAACTGTGCAGCAAAGGGAAATTACAAATAGAACGCCTAGCCCAAACGAACATCGGTGAGCGCATGTCCTTGAAGCAAAGTAATTGTGTGCAGATGTTAGGCTCATCAGAACAATCAGCGCTGTGGAATCTGCAATTTCTCCTGTTCGCCTAATTCACTCTAAAAAGGGAAAACACCAAGCGAGACAGCGACAAAAATGGGACCATAACGTAAACCAATGTTTCAGCCATGCTCAGAAGTTTTTCACTATGGTGACCTTTGTGGGTTATGTATTTTGACCAATGATGAACAAAAGGCAATTCGGTGTGTGCACAAAAATATAAATCGGCTAATGCTCGTTTTTTTCTAATTGCTGCGATCCGATTCTGCAAAATGTCCAGGCAGTCTATCTTTGACGGGCTAAAAAAGGAGCCAAATCCGCACTCCGGAGTGAATTAGATTGAGCAGTCCAGCTAAATCTTCAAATGCTCTTAATTCTCACGAAAATAGCAAACAGGTTGGGGTAACAAGAGTCGCCGAAGCAATTTTGTCTTTTTTATTTGCCCCAACTGTGAAAATTCGGCCTTGAAGCTACCTTTTATCCAGCTTACCATAAATCTTTTAGAAGAATAAGCTATCCAGACAGATTTTTTGTTATAAGCCTCTAATTACCATGGATGCGCTCATCGAGCCTCGGTTCCTTGAGATAGATGGTATCTAAACCGGGACACCGGGAGCGTGGCATATCGTGCTTATCCTCTTAACGACATCAAAAATGCACTGCCTACAATTTTAAGGTACTCACGTCCTTTATATCGTCTCTACAGATCGTAAGGCAATGTTAGTGGACGAGAAATAAATGCAATGTGCTTACCAGTTGGCAATCAATATCGGATTCCTTTTGTCTCTGTGTCAGACGCTACTTTGGTATACTGCTGCTGTGCAGCTGACTGCTGGAAAAGAACAAATTTAACAGGATATTAGCCTGAAGGTACTTCCACTCAACATCGGTTACGTCCATAGGAGAAGGTACTGGTCAATAAAACAATCTACGGGGTATTACGTTCGGAATGACCGTTATTAAGTGGTACAAAGAGACAATGGTTAAAATAGGTAATGTTTTTCTGTAAATTACGTTTAAAGCTAAGATATAGCTTATATGCTTAAGCCAATAGCAGTCTGTTGGATTATTTCAGTTCGACACACTGCCGCTTGATATAACCAGTGGTGCTCTCAACATAAAAGTTAGTGCGTGCTCAAATTGTAGCTTGCTTCGAGAATTTATGAGTGAAAAATTTTAACTTCCGCTTTTTTTATTAGATCCCTCTCTCTGGCTTCGCTTGATTAGATTAACCCATGAAATAGCCACCACAACTGAACAATCTTTTCCTGCACAATTGCGTACGCTTCTTAAACGGGATCATCCAACAGCCCAATGGCAGCCTCTGTCGTTAAAGCTGGTCGGCTATTATGGGAGTGTAGGGGCTCAGAGTATTGAATTCTGGATCAAGTTTTGTAGACAACTGCACACAGAAACACAATGTATTTTTGATATCTAGGCAATGCTTGCAAGAAAAGAATTCGTGCAGCTGTGGTTTTAGAAGAATGTGTTTTTTTCACGTAGCATTGATTCCATATTTGAATTAGGGCTTAATTAAGTAAACCTCTTGTATTTTAGGAACTGCTAGGTTCCTTTCAGGTAGAAAATCAGCCAACAAATTTTCCTAAGCAACGTGCTATGTTGCGATTTCGCGTGATAGATTGATTTGTTAGACTGAAGATTGGAATTACGGTGAATATTCAGCACAGTACGTGAAAGCTTGCACAGAGAAGTCTTCGAATTATTTCGAGTCGCTCAATGTCCTCTAGATTAGTCATGTGTTGCCATACGGTGGACTCGTTGTACTCAGACTGGAACTAATTACAACTTTTGTAGTTAGACTCAATAGTTATAGGTGCCAATTGCTAGCCGGTTTTTCAGTAAACTCTGGATGACAGATAAATGTTTTTTTCATGTAGGGAGGACACGCTGGAAGACAACCGTGACTGGATTGAGAAAACAAGGGATGCTGTCAGAGAACTTCATATACGTGTACAAGTGAGCACCAGTTTCTGTGATACCATATACAAGGCATTTCAGGAACTCTGCCACTATTTAATCTTTAAAAATGAGGTTTTTTAGTTACACAGACGGCTCCTATGCAGACGGCTACTATACAATGGAATACTACCTTGCGTTTGCAAACATAGAAAAAAATGCGAATAAACTGAAGTGATTTTTAATTTCTTGTAATTAACTTTCTAACTATCACAGTTAAGCACTTGTTTCAAATAGAGACTTTTAGCGTATTGTTAGTAATAGCGTTAATTCTTTTAAGAATTTGGAAAACACGATTATTCGTGTCGTTGTGGCGAAAGAAATTGCGCTAAATCCTGCCAAAATATATGCTGTTAAAAAACGTATGCAGGCCAGTGTACCCCCCCCGTGCAAGTAACTATTCGAAATAGTAAACTTCTTCGAGCCACAGCGCTGAGGGTAATCGCATTTTCGAAATTCTAATCACATATATGGCTGTTCCTAACGAGCAGCTTCATAAGTCGAATTGCCACCCAGTGCTTGGCTGCAATAGTTTTGAAGTTAAGTATCAGAAATTAGGTGAGTAGCTAACTAGCTAACATTACACGCCTGTGTTTTGAGGTCCGACGATGCAGACAGTGTGCCACAGATGCCGCCGTCACAACTAAAAAAAACGAGGTTTAAAAATTAGTGGTGGTTTTTTCTGAAGCGCCCGTTACAGAGCTTTATTTTCATCGTTAGATGATGTATAAACTTTCAGTAACTGTACAAAGACAAACTTTACAAAACCGGAGCCCTAACCTTAATTAGTAGTCCTCATGATTCGGACTGAAAATTGGATAAACAGGATTTGGTCGCAGCAATAATGGAAAAAAAAAGTTCGAAGCGAATTGAAAGTTATGTGTTCTCTGCCGCATTGAGGCACCAGTTGTTTTGTCAGGGAAGTAACATCCTTTATTGTTAAAATTTTGTAAAATAAAGTGGTAAGAATGCACAGAAAACAAACACTCTTCTGGACGATCAATTACGCAGTTTCAGTCAGTTTTATAACCGCCTGCATATTGATTCTCCACAGTTTTCATGATTTTCTTGTGTGGGTAAAATAACTCGCGAAGCATTAACACACTTGCCTTCACTGGATAATAGGTTGCAAGCCTGAATTACTTCTGTTTTCAGCTCGTCTTGGTTTCCACAAAAAGCTTTACATTATTCAAAAGAAGTTAATGATCGGGGACCTCCCTGCAGTAGGGTACAAAATGTTGTTTGATACCTTTATTTGCATCGTTATTATGTTCACAGAAAACAACCATATTGGTTTAGCATGTTCACTACACAGCGTGATCAAAATTCAGCTTTAAAAATTTCTTAAATTTAGCACAAAATAGTACATGAACTGCACCTTTGCACCTAAGCTACGCAGCCTGAAGGACACAAAGTGAGATGCGAATCGCCAATATAAGGTACCTCATTAGTTAAAATATCCTAATTATTTTGAGCCGCAGCGGTTAGCGTGAATGTTTATATTGGAAATCATAGAGGCGCTCGCATTTCTGGCTTTTTTTTCGGATGTCAGAAACCTTCCAGACTCTGCTTCTTCCGACATGTTTATCTCCAAGCTTTGCACTGTTTTCTGTTATTTTTTGCACTGATTTCTTTTATTTACTCATGCAAGGCAGTGAAAGAGGAAGCGGAATTCCTACCTAGTGTGATGTAGCTGTTGCGTTGGCCGGTTCTTCCGTTTCGACAGCCGAAAGTGAAAGGGAAACAGCTATGATCCTCACTAGTCACTCTAAGCCTTTCGCAGACGAAGCACCGCGTCTAGTTGGGAGGAGTTCTGCGTCGATAGTCACCGCCTTGCATACGAAATTACGTAAACTGGGGTGAAAATTTTGGACTCGAATATCTCGGAACAGACGCGTGACAGGAGAATCGCATCGAATGAAATTGTGTCCAAGTACGACCACCCCTAAGTATCCAATTAAAATATGGCTGCTGCTATCAGTCATTCAAAAGTTCATTATACGATTTCAGTTAATGAAGCGCCTGTCGGGGTTAACCGTTACCTAACTTTATACCCCACTGGATGTATAACGTATATGCAGAGGGAGATTGGACGTAGGTCTCAGTGCTTTGTTTCAAGAAATCTGCAAAGCTTATCTTTGATGCCCTGTACTGATGACCGCAGGTCATTGAAATGGGAATGAACATGAACATGAGCAAGTTTATGGAAGTCCGTGTTGTTGAATTTGCGAGAAATAGGGACTTTGACGCCTGCCATGGGCCAGAAAACGAGCGTTTCGGTCCACTCTGCAAAGGTGACTAAATAACGAGCCGGCAGGAGACCTCGTTACTTCCATGTGATCGCTCGACGAAGCATATTAAAGTGGATAGAGTGAAAACAGACCGGCCACCTGTTCGGCCTCCGTTCATGTGCAGGACTTGGCACAATTTCTGAAAAAGGATGTTAAAAGTGCTAAGATCCACGAACAGCAGCTCACTCGTTAGGGGCTATTGTGTAGTCGAAACACACGCAATAATTTTCCTAGGCACTGATTTCGGTGCCCATGCCTTCGGATTTATGTGTTCTTAAGAGTCCTTCGCCTAAGTCCTTCGTCTAGCTGATGTACAAAGCTAGGCATACTGCACGAGGGATCTAGCTAACGGAACCTTCGCGCTTTTTTATATATTAAGCCGTTATTAGAAACGTAACACGATAACAAGGCATATTACTCACGAAATAAAAAACCGGCAGAACCTTACCAATCAGCGCGTTTTAATTTGCAGAAGGAGGCTGTAGCTAGCCTGTACTTATCAATGGTTTGAAAAAAAAATTTTTTTTTCACCACAGTAGGCGTTTTAGCTTCGAAAAGCCGTCAGTCGGCTACCTGAAGCAGATTGCTCTTTCTGTCGTTCTATTCCTCTGCCAAAGGCAGTCAAAATCACTTATGTCGAAACAATCACGCTTAGCCGATATCGAACGGATTACATCACAGGAATGAAAAAATTAGCAATATCCTATTTTACCACAGTCTTGAAGAGCACCTTTAATAGAATAAGAAGCCGAAAAACCTTTACGTCTTTTTTCTCTCTTCTATAATATCTGACATTTCTGACCGCATCGTCGACTGTTACGAAAGAGTACGCGTGTATATAAATATTTCAAGCAGTTCACTCCAGCTGCTAAGGAATTGACACCGTGTTTTTCCATGAGCTCTGCTCAACAATACTTTGGAGAAAAGAAAATATACCTGAATGACTGTTTTCGTGATCCCGAGAGGGATGCTAATTACGGTAGCTCTAAAAAATCGCGAATTTTCCGCCTGAATATTAGCATTTTGATGTCAACTGTGGCGAAAAGGATAAGCTGACATGGGAAGAAAATAAGGCTTTAAACATTATCTAACAAAGAAACGTCTGAGAGTGTGCCATGAGTGTAAATGATGTTTCTTTTTGGTAAGAGGTACCCTTACCGTGTTACGTTCTGCTAGATTACGTCGCCTTTGTCTTTTTGCACTTTCCCGATTTTTTTTATTGCGCATGAAATCTATGTTGGTGACCCTTTGCGCATTAAAAACATAGTTGGCAGTCACCGCTCTTTTGTATGACTCTTCCTGCGTCCGTGTCTTGTTTGCGTTGCTTCAGTGGTAGGAAAAAAAAAATTCAGAATCAAGTATTTGGAAACATCTCCGGAAAGGCTAGATCAGGTCATTCTTCATGTATAGTTTGCGTTTTGAATAGCGAGACGACGCCCTGACGGAGGCAGGTGCATTGCTTTGCTCTGACCTCGTTTTAGCATTTATGTTTTATCTATGAGCATTTCAACGAAAAGCCGCAAAACTGAACGTCAGCAGACACAAAGTAATGTTAACCGTGGTTTTAATGTAGAACTGAAAAACTTTTATTTCCAGTTTTATTGCACTTTTAACGACAATGTTTTTTTTAGAACTGGTTGCTTTTGCTATCCTCCAGAGGTAATGGCTCAGAAAAGCTTTTTAAAATGTCGTGAAAAACCGTCAGCACTATTTCTTGCAGTTGTTAATCTTGCATCAAAAATGCTTCACTTGTTTCAGGTAAAAGGTATTGAACACGGACCAAGAGTGTTATCTTGGCTACAAATGTTCCCAGCACTTTTCTTCTCAAGACAAACTGTCTCACTTTTTTTAATACTTTTGGCAGCAAAACGCTGAAAGGTTTTTAATATCAGAATTAACAAAAGATAACAGCATAACAGGGCAAACTTCGAGCCTTCGTACGATCGCAGCAATATTTTTTTTGTTTTCACAAACAGGTTTTCTTACCACATATGCTTTGGTGAATGTAATGTGCAATAATACAATTCCCAGTCAACATTCCTTTTTCTGAACTTGTCGCAGATAGGAAGTGAGTGCATCAAGCAAAGTGATTGTTAATTTAAAGATTTCTGTGTTTGTGTAACATATAGAATGTATCTATTAGCGCTAAAACTGGCTTATGTTATTCTCTTCTTTCC
This sequence comes from Amblyomma americanum, assembly GCF_052857255.1. NCBI lineage: Eukaryota > Metazoa > Arthropoda > Arachnida > Ixodida > Ixodidae > Amblyomma > Amblyomma americanum. The sequence continues at coordinate 128,726,368 of NC_135505.1, forward strand.
TTTATTTTCTTCCTCCCTGCCCGCGTTTCTTTTTTTTTCTAGCCCTCTCATTTCTCTTATTTCTATTTTTTTTCTTATTCATTCCCTGTTATTCTAACTTTCTAACCTTTTCTTCATTCCCTGTTTATTTCAGAGACTGGAGGCCAAGCTCGATGTCATTCAAGAGCCATTGCAGATGCTTATGACTCGACTTTCCGAACGCCACTAGCTTTCTAACAATTCAGTAATGAACAATTATATAATTAATAAATAATTCAGTAATATATAAATAAATAACAGTACAGCACTCCAAGCATATTCCAAAATATATGTCAGCTGCTGTTGAAGCTTGGACGTTGTTTGATTGGTCATCAATTACGGGAAAAAAAAAGGCTGCCACCGTCTGGAAGACGTTGAAGCAACAAGCGCTAGCTTTATTGGCCATGCATGAAAATAAAGTCTTTCCGCATCCAGCGGGGCAGTGAAGAAAACACTGAGCGGTTCGGAAAAGTAACATACCTTTTCCACCTAGCGGAACGATCGACGCCTGGCGCCATCTATCAGAGAAATTACGATGCCCGTCTACTCGTTGTCGAGTTACACCCCCTGAAGATTCCTCCCAAACGGAATTTTCTTCGTTTGATGGGATAAAGTGGGGCTAAAACACGGCTTGCGGTGCGATATGGTAATGTTTAAATTAGTAATTGCATGCATATAATGTTTACCTATTATGTATTTGGTGGTTTTATTTCTATACCACAACCCATAGGGTTTTATTTCCCTACCAATTTCGGTACACCACTGTGCATGGGTGCCCGTTGTTGTCGGAGTGTGTGTATATATATATATATATATATATATATATATATATATATATATATATATATATATATATATATATATATATATATATATATATATATATATACGATTGTGTACATTGTAGATGGCGCTACAAGTCTTAATGCGAGATGTGCTGCTTTCCAGCTGCTGCCACAGATGGCACTGTGATCTCAGGGTGGTAGCAGACCCCACGAAGATCTCGAAACATGAGGAGTAAGAGCTAACGCTCTCTGAAAATTGCTTGAAAGTGAAAGGCTGGAACTCGTTAGTATTCGTCAAGAGTCATTCTGAAATTGAAGAATAAAATCCCAGCTTCTCTGTCACCATATGGTTCGTTATAAAGCTGATTTTGGTGTTCGACGCTGAAACAGTGATGCGAATCACACAAAAGTTTTAGCCGACGATTACGCTTCTCTGTAATGTTATTTTTGAGTGCACGTGCAGTGGTACTCGAACCATAGGCGACCGCATACGAAAGACGCAGTGCCGAAGAAAAGCGGTTCTGGATTTCGACTTGCGCAGCGCGCACAGCGTTCCACCTCCGATGAGACTGGCCTCGGGCGAACGAGTTGTGCGCCTATAGCGCTCGTTACTCTCGCGTCATGTCTAGCGAGCGATACATGCCTTACCGATGACGTCATTGGTCAGGGGACAAAGGCGCGCGCTACGCGCTACTAAGTCGCCGCCGCGCAACCAGACTTAACGCTACCACCCTACACTCCTTCTGCGCTCTCCTCCTCGCGCTTCCTTCCCTATTGCCGTCTTTCATCCTTCGCTGCGCTCCGCACTCGGTTACTCCGACCAGCGCCTCCTCTATTCTAGAGCTGACGGTGCTCCGACGGTGAGTCACGACGCTCGACACATGGACGGGCCCTTAACAGCTGCGCTCTTGGACGCACTCACAAAAGCACGTCTGTTCATTTGGCGGATGTGTCAGTAACTTGACCAGGCTCTGATGATTCTGATGGCTTCAGGGCGGGTTGTTCTTTGTTATATTTTACTTTCTTGTGCTTGATTAGTGGGAATTACTGATCCGGAGGTTAAGAGCCTAGAAAAATCTTCTAGTGCAAAAAAGAGCAGAAGAAATCACTTAAATATCCGCGGCCGGGAATCGAACCCGCGGCGGCGCGAGCACCTCAGCTTCAAACGCCGCTTTGCGAAACCACTAGTCTATATCCGCAGTTTTCTTTCTTATTACATGGAAATAAATGCCGCTCAGCTACCAAATGGGTTACGTATACACACACTATTCCGCAATGCAGACACAGATTCTCATATCTTTTTGCACTTCATTCCAGCTGCCCATCAATATTTCGGCAGACATACATATGCGTCAAGAACCGGCAACCGTTCAGGCGGCCGGTCCGGCGCAGCATTAACCCCCTGCACCAAGGCGCACTGTTTACTGAACAGAGACAGATGAAAGTGGTGGTTCCGCGTGTTGATATATCATGCGGTTCTTCCACAGGCTTAAAATCCAACTAGCGCTAACAGATCACACGGAATCCCGGAGTCTGTCAGGGCAGGCAAGAACCTTATAGTGTAAGTCGATACCTCGATGTCCTTGTTGACTGTCCGCTGAAGTATGTCCAAGAGGGACACTGTATCACGGCACCCCAGAAAGCAATTATCGATCGTCTCTGGCTGGCCGCACAGGTGACCGTTCACCAGCCATGACACAAAACTCCCTTTGGCGCGAGGCCAGGTGTCAACGGGCGAAGTCGAAGAGTGGAGTTCAAAAAGAAGGTTTTTGCAGCGGATTGAACATACATTCACTGAACGAACTTCAATGCACTAGAATCCATAAAGCCAAGGTACCAAGGTAAGGCTTGCGATACACGGGCACAGCAAATAGAGATTTGCTGCCAGGCTCTGCCAGTTGAACACGAGAGCATGAAGACGTCCGCTCCAAACAACGCTTTGATACACTTCAGCTCAACGTGATGCTAGTAGCGGGAGTGTAGTGCTCACAACCACTGCCGCCAGGTACCGCTTCAACGCCACCATCAAGAGCGGTCATTCGAGTAGACAGAGAAAGTCACTCAACGAAGCGTCCACTGTTTCATACACTTTTCATACTTTGCGAGCCCGGGAACGTGTGTGTTGTCGCACGTTGCTCGAATGGCGCCGATTAAGCGTAACTGTGGGCCAGGGGCTATATTTTCGTTTTTTTTTGATAATTCGGGGAACGTTTTTGCGGTTGTTTATTTCAGAAACCAAGTTTCGGCTTTTTTGGTCGGACATTATTTTCGACTAATGAAATCCGGTCCGTTTTTGGTGATTTATTTCAGCAATCCTGTGCGGCCAACAGTCAACTGAAGTCTATCTGGGTGTTTTTGTCATTGTGTTTACTCGCCAGTAATTAGCATGCAAGTAAGTAGCAGTACTTGGAGCTGCGTTTGTAGAAAAAAAATTGTTATCTTCACTGAGAGTGAAACAAGTTAAATGAAATAGCCTTCAGACGAAAACAGAACTTTAAAGTTTGCTTCAAAGGACTAGGTTGACATTGTTGACCTAGGTTGACTAGGTTAAATTGTCGTAATGGGTTGAGCGCAAGGGCACCACGTGGTCTGCGTGCTGGTGGTAGTGATAGAACTGCCGCCTGATTGGGGTGGTAGCCAGAGCATACTTCTTGGTGACATTCATGCACAATTTCGTGTCAGTGTCCTGCATACAGTTGATTAGCCTACTTAACAGACTAAGCGCTCTAAGCGGGGGATGATAGTGTACACACAGTGCTTAGCAAGCAGGCGGCGAGGAGGTCGTGCTTAGCGGTCGTTAGATGCGCGCAAGCTAGCGGAGCAATTCCTGCAATCGCACATTTGCCCTGCTTATCCTACACTACCAATGTCGCATCATGCCTTGTCTTCCTGCTTGCTTAATTTCAGCTTTGACTGAGTTCAACACGCATTCAACACTCAGCTACACTTATGCCATTTCTGCCAAGAACACTGACTCTTTATCGTTAAAAGCGACTTCGGCGGACTTTTATTCGTTTGTCGGATTAAACCGATATATCCAATTCCTAAACGTAACATTTTCAGAACACGTATGATTTGGTTTGTTGTGCACAAGACATTGGTATCGCTGCTCGTTTGTGACTGCACTATTTCGCTCGTAGACCGCCTAAACAGGAAACCGATAAGCGCGGCGTTGCCTCCTGAGAGCTTTCTGGTGTACCGCTGAAGTTTGCGGTGCCGATTGCAGCGACGTAACACACTGCCTATCGAGAAGAGCAAGCAGTTTTGGGTAGTACTATCAGTACATTACCGCGCCACCTTCAGGCGCTTATTGGCGTGAGCCTCCGTGCTCTGTCGAAGGCGCACGTTCCGTGCGTCAGCTATCTGGGCTACACCGAGAGAAGCTAGGCAATGAATGCTGTCAGCCAAACGCGGGTATCTAATCGCGCAGAATGTGTTCTCGCGTTTGCAGCGGCCCAAGTGGCTGACAAAAAAAGTTTTGAGTCACCGAATGGAACAATTGCAGTGCCACCTTGGTAGCGCAGGTTCCCCATACACGCGCAAGGAAAACTCTTCGCTCTAAGCAACGATACGCGGTATATCGGGAAGGCTATGTAGAATTTCGTTGCGCATGAACCTTCTTTGCCAAAGTCAGCCATGCAAGCGCGCCGGCAGGCGCAGCAGGCTGCAGCCAAGCGCCGGCGCTGCAGTCTCCGGCTGTGCCCGCCGCTTCCCAGCAGCGAGTGTAAACAGGCTGACTTCAACGTACGGCCTGGTGAAAGCGCGAAATCGCTTTCAGTACATGATGCCCGCTTACTTCTTATCATGCAAGGAAGGAGAGCGAGGGCGCAGGCTTACGTCAGACTGTGTGTCCGGGCACTCGCACCCGGGCAGGAGGGGCAGGGCCGGCGACCGCAGCGCCACCGCATGGCTGCGCAGGCGCTCGCATCACTGTCGCGGCTACTCGGTTACCGTGAGCAAAGACCGCACCCTGACTGTACTCTCTCGCCAATAATAGTATGAAAAAAATTGGGTTTTCCCGACGGTGGAATCGCTTTATCTCCACACGGCATCGCCCGTTCAGCATCGATGGCACACAGCAGGTGGCGCCAACTTCACGCGAGAGCTTAGAAGGCATGATTCTCTACTTGTAAACCATGACACAATGCATTATCGTGGCAAAAAAACTATGAAACACGATTGGCAAGTTTTATTTTTTGACTACAGTTCAGTTGGCTGGGTAGAATATATTTCCTTGCGACTTCTCTATTTTCGGCAGTAGAAAACTTCGAAAGGCCAGCTGGCAACAATGGCACTCAGGCGCAAAAACAGACTACCAGCTTATCAAGCGGGAAGTCCAACGGAGCTTTCGAACAGAAAAAAAAAATGCCACGATAAGGACGTTGTGCTCACACGTCTCGCGGCGAGGCAGATACTCGGTACGGGCGGCTGTCGTCAGAGGTGCCTGGTTGCATGAAGGGACCGAGAGCAACATGTCCAGCTTGCAGAGCTCCACACCTCAAAGGTTCGTTGTTGTGTATAAACTGCTCGTCAGTGGTACGCGGTGCTCTGTTTATGGTCACTGCACTCCTAAATTGCTGTAGTGGCATCAGTGTTTTCGTTCATTAGTGAACGACGCGGCTTGAAATTAACTCCGGTGATAAAATGGGCTTATGCAACCAATTCGCAGGAGTGTAATCTTTGCTAGTTGTGACAACTCTCTTTTGGAGGCTGAAGTTGAAAAACATTGTGATGTAAAAAAAAACGCATATTTCTTGAGAGTAAAATACATCATTTCGTAAATACGTACGCAGATAAATCGCATTGTGAATTCTCGGTTGCTCTTATAATCACGCCCGAGCTTTTTGGAACTGACGATGTTTGGTTGCGTATTTAGTGACACAAAATTAAAAATGCTCGTTGCAAATTGCACCAACCTTGCGCAGTATAGGTGCTTGTTCACTTCGATTCGTATAACAAACGAACGATAACTGTATCATGGAAACCGGGTTATCGAATATCCAGTTGAAAATTCTGCAGAAGACGCCTGTTTCGATTACTTTAATCTGCTGTTCGAGCTGTAGTAGAAGCCGCCGGCCAATACAAGCGCGGAGCACGCTTACAGTAACGGCGTTGAAACTGCTACACAATTTGAGAATTGCAAAATTCTTTCAGAAGGAAGGACGGCCGCTCAGTTAAGCGTTCCTTTTGCTATGTTATTATCTGTGGTTACACATCATCTACCGTCAGAGTTTTAGGCGCGGCATATGAGAGGAAGAAAAAATTGATTTCCGCATAATCCTTGCTTCACGTAAACTAATTGAATGCCTCTACAAAACATATCTCACAAGGAATATAACTAAATTTTAAAATATATCTAATATAACAATTTTCAATTTGGATTACAGCGGGCTCGCAGCATTCCTTGTTGTTCAAAGAAGCCTGGTTTTTAGCTTTCGAGCACCTTGAAAGTCTAGCAAAGTGCAAACATAACCACGAAACGGCGTAGTGATGCCTAGTTAAGGAATCCAAGGACTAAGATATGCACGCACATATATTTGCCACAGCCAGTGCTATAGTTCTTTTTTTACCGTCTCTGGGCATTGAACGTAATTATTTTTTGTTACAAGTTTACATTGCCAAAGATTAGTGGCAGAAGCGGTTGCCGCTTCAGGTGGTGTACCTTCCTTAAAATGCTTACCTTATAAAATGCTGCGCCGTCTGTCTTGAAGTGGCGCACGTCACTTTACCCGTGCACTGTACGTTAAACTGCTAGGCTGTTCAATGTTGAACTCAGTCCATGTTCGTTTAGAGCTCATCGGACAGAACGCTCTGCAACTTTGACCAAAAAAGTTCAAGGAATGCATTGAGGTCGTTACATCGAGGGTAGGAACTTAAAGGTCTTCTACGCTGAGAAAATAACTTGAGCAGATTTAATGCAATGCACCTAGTAGCTGCGCTCTATCACAGAGGAGAATTTCATTTTACAGATGTGTCTGCCGTAGTGTGCCCATTGGTAATCTGAACGGTGGCGTATATGTTATACAAATGATACATTTCTGTTTTCTTTCATTGTAAACCTCGCGGATGTGGTCTAATGTTCTAGAGGGGCTGCTTTCTCGACGATGCTGCACACTCGGAGGGCCTCCTTTTTGCTATAAACTGCAGAGGTAGCATGGACGATGTTCGCTGTGTCCTAAATAACCGACGCGTTCTAGCACCAAAAATTGTTCCAAACCATGAAATTTATTTACAAACACATTACATGCATGACGCCACATTGTGATTTATGCGCAAGGCTCCTCTACTTTCTTAATTCGCTAATTTTATTCATGCTTTCAGTGGTTACGTGAAAGTAACACTTGCGAAAAACCAGCAAGTTCGCTGTCAGGTAATAACTGGAAACACATATATGTTCTATGAATGCGTGAACTGCGGGGACCGCACGGAGACTTCTCTGGCTTTGATGTGCGAGCACTACTTGTGCGAAGGATGCTACGCCACGTGCACGACATACGCTTGCAAGCAAGATGATGTAATCACAAAGAAAGATCAGGTAATGTATTCAGCCTGTGTGGTTTCATTGTTCACAAAGCGTAATTTACCGCAGTTTACACAAAATAAAACTCTACGTTAGATATGTATGCACGTTAGAGGCATGCTTTTGAAAGCGCCGGCAGTGTTGAAATAACTCTGCTGTGCATTTGGAAAGTTAGATCGTTCAATTTTTGTTCTAAACGCATGGCGCTATCGTAGAGCTGCTTTATATTGGTTTACATGTCCTATTTCGCAAATTTGAAACAATTAGATCTGTGAACTGCTATTGTGCGTATCTTTACCCATAATATATAATATAGCCAATAGAGAGTGCTTTGCTTTTAGGTTAACCAAGTGAAACCCTTGAGCTGCGTGGCAATAGCACCACAAGGAGGAGTGTGGCCTATGTGCATCAACTACTTTCATGACAGAATAAAAAGGAAATAGCCTAGGTTAGCGTTGCCACTGCTTCTGAAGGAGACTTGGCGCTTGTTCTGTGATTTGTCCGTTATATGCTGCAATCATGTCCTTTTTTTCGATGCATCGGAGCAAAGGACGCGTTCCCTGTGGCATGTCTGTGTCTTTCCTGTAAACTGCACCAGCTCATTAGACAAGTGACCTTGATGCATTCTATTTAGCTGCTAATGCGTGCTCTACAGTGGCCGGCTGGACCCCTTAAGAGCTTTACAAGAAGTGGGCCGTCCAGCTTGAAAAAGAAAAGCACAAATCACTTTCTCTACAGCTGCCGCGGTGGCTCAGTGGTTATGGCGATCGGCTGCTGGCCCGAAAGACGCGGGTTCGATCCCTACTGCGGTGGTCGAATTTTGATGAAGGCAAAATTCTTGAGGCCCGTGTACCGTGCGATGTCAGTGCGTGTTAAAGAACCCCAGGGGGTCAAAATTTCCGGAGACCGTCACTACGGCGTCGCTCATAGCCTGAGTTGCCTTGGGACGTTAAACCCCCATAAACCAAACCAAACTTTCTCCACGCGGCAGAAACATTACGCTCACAGTGCACTCCCACAACAACGACCTGTCGAGTGCTGCATGCAGCCCTTCTTTTGTAGCATCGCAGCAAAATATATTTTTAGAGAACATATAAAATAATCAGTGTAATGCAAAAAGAAGCTTCCACGAAAGATTGTTTTTATTATTATGGTTGCTGCGCAGCGAATGAAATGAACGTCGCATAAGTTGTACTGCCGTGTAAGTACATTAATAATGATGGCAGAATAGCACGAATCTGTTTTCGTAGAGATATACCTTGGGGACAGATAATAGGCACTCTTTCCTACATTTGCGTTCGCTGTACAAGCAAGAAATGTGCTTGTAAGCTTCTTTGGGAGCACTTCTTTTGAAGCTTGATCATCTTAGGTTGAAAGAAAGGAGGTGTCATAAAACGAGCTCCATCTTTTTTGGTAGAATTTTATTTAAAACCGATGAAATAAACGTGGCGCTGCTGTGGCTGTTTGTGTTAAAGCAAGTCAGAAATATTACACTGCTCCTGAATTCAGGATTGTACTTAGCTATTATATGTGTGGTTAGGGGTGAAGCGAGGCTCGAAGCTATTATCGGTCGTGCACAGACCCGCAAGCGGCATTGTGTATTCTGGTCTAAATATATTTAATAAATTGTTGAATTTTCTTTGATAAAAAATTTGTGGTTTCAGGAGGAGTTTTAATAAATAATATCTTGAAAAACAGCAAAATCGCAAAACATCTTTAAAACGTAACTGCATGCGCTAGGTTTTGCAAATGGTAACAAGACACGGAGTCTTATGACGGTACTGGCTTCCTCTTGCCTTGATCTGCAATAACAAGCGTTGTAACGGCTTTCGTGCGTGCTGGTGCACTGACTTCTGATGTGAGGAATCCCTGCCAGTATTTAACGTGGGCAAAAAAGTTATACAGTATTACTTATATTCCATGGTAGAGTGTTTAAAATATGAACATCGAGGACAAATCGGGTGTGATATTTTAATCCCATGACTGGTCCTTTTTTTTCGAAGTAAGCGGTATCAACCTCACATATACGAAATTTTTGACGATGTTTGTGCATATGTATCGCAAACAATTTTCTTTCAAGGTGCGTAACAAATCCTAGAACTACCGCCAAACCTTGGGTGATTTCGTTTATGTAAGAGGATATGAGAAACGGACAAGCTTTAGTATAAATTTCTAGATACCCGCCTGCCTGCTCATGGGACTACGTTTTCGAATGCTAAAAACAAATTGAAGAGATAACTACAGCACTCTCAGATAGCATATTACCGGATACTGTTCGCTGATACGGCAGATAACTGCCGGAATTTCCTACAGAAGATGGAAAATGATATTTTCGGAAAAGAGCTTGGGTAATGCGTCATTAAGCATTTCGTAAATGTCAGCCTGTATGGACGAACTTCTAGAATGCAGGTCGCAGGAATAGCCGTAGCATTAAATTACACCCCTAAAAGCGGCTTCATTCAGCCGACATATCAACACGACGCCTACGTCTACCTCCTGAGCCAAAAAAAAAAAACGAGTTCTTATATATATTACATTCAATTAAAGTTTCAAACTGTGTTTTTAAACGCATTGCAATGGTCATTGTTCACATAAAAAATTTAATTTTGTACTCCGCTCTTTGTGCGAATGACAAACAAAAGAAGGATGACTGTCCATATTAGGAGCGCTGTAATTTAAAATCAAATTTCAAATTACAGAGGGATACCTTACACCTGTTTCCCTAAAGAGTTAGAAAAATTGTATCTTTTTTTACTTCATCGATTCTTTTACAAACAGAATACTATTGGTGAATCTTAATTTGAGACTGTGAAGGGACAGTCGGCTGAAACAATATTATTAAGGCTTAAAGAAATGCTATTAAGGTACTTTTAAACACATCGAGATCAGCATCGCCTAAAAATGCAACTAAAGAACTTTTAAAAAGATATTTTCACTGAAGGCCTGTTAAATGAGTTTAGGAGGCCTATATTTGGATTAATCATCAATTTTATTTTACATCATCATCATCAGCCTTACTACACCCACTGCAGGGCAAAGGCCTCTGCCATGTCTCTCCAATTAACCCTGTCCTTTGCCAGCTGCATCCCCCTTTGCCTGCAAACTTCTTAATCTCATCCGCCCACCTAACCTTCTGCCGCCCCCGGCTACGCTTGCCTTCTCTTGGAATCCACTCCGTTACCCTTAAGGATCAGCGGTTGACTTGCCTTCGCTTCACATGCCATCCCCAAGCCCATTTCTTCCACTTGATTTCGACTAGGATGTCATTAACCCGCGTTTGTTCCCTCACCCACTCTGCCCGCTTCCGATCTCTTAACGTTACACCTAACATTTTTCTTTCCATGACTCGCTGCATTGTTCTTAACTTAAGCTGAACTTCCTTCATTAGCCTCTACGTTTCTGCCCCGTAGGCGAATACCGGCAAGATACAGCTGTTGTACCCTTTTCTCTCCAAGGAAATTGGTAAACTGCCATTCATAATCTCAGAGAACCTGTCATATGCGCTCGACCACATTCTTATCCTTCTAGTTATTTCCCTATCATAATCCTGATCAGCTGTCACTACCTGCCCTAAGTAGACCTTTACCACTTCCAGGCCCTCGCTGCCAATTGTGAACTGCTGTTCCCTTGCTGGACTGTTGAACAATACTTTGGTTTTCTGCATGTTAATTTTTAGACCAAGCATTCTCCTCTGTATAACTCATTGATCATGATTTGTGGTTTATCACCTGAGTGACTGAGCAAGACAATATCATCTGCGAATCGCAGATTATTTAGGTATTCTCCATTTACTCTTATTCCCAACTGTTCCCAATTCAGGCCCCGCAATACCTCCTGTAAACAGGCGGTGAATAGCATTGGCGAGATCATGTCTCCTTGCCTGACGCCCTTCCTTATTGGAATTTTATTGCTGACTTTAAGGAGGACTATGGTAGCTGTGCAGTTGCTATATATATATATCTTCCAGTATTCTGACATAAGGTTCTTCAACTCCCTGTCTACGTAATGCCTGTATGACTGCTGAGGTTTCTACTGTGTCGAATGCTTTCTCGTAATCAATGAAGGCTGTATGTGGAGGTTGGTTATATTCTGCGCATTTATCTATCACCTCATTGATAGTGTGACTATGATCTATTGTAGAATATCCTTTAGGAAAGCCTGTCTGATCATTTGGTTGAATAAAGTCTAAGGTTGCCCTGACTTTCTTAGGGATTACCTTAGTAAATACCTTGTAGGCAACAGATAGTAAGCTGATCGGTCTGTAATTTTTCATGTTCTTGGCGTCTCCCTTCTTTATCAATTAAAACAATATTTGCATTCTACCAAGGTTCTGGCGCGGTCGAGGTCATAAGGCATTGCGTATACAGTGTGGCTAGTCTTTCTAGCATGATCTCCCCTCCATCCTTCAACAGATCTGATGTTACCTGGTCTTCCCCAGCTGCTTTTCCCCTTTCCTTTGCTTTTAAGGCTTTCTTTACTTCCTCTTTTGCTACTGGCGGGATGAGGCACTGCTCTGCGCTACTGTCTCTCTCATTAACGCTATGATTACATTGGCTACTGTACAGATTTGTGTAGAACTCTTCGGCTCTTTAACTATCTTATCTATATTGGTAATGACATTGTCCTCCTCTTTCCCTTAACGCACACATCAGGTTTTTACCTATGCCTAGTTTCCTCTTCACCGCTTTTAGGCTACCTCTGTTTTTTAGAGCATGTTCGATTCTCTCGATATTAAACTTCCTTCTGTCGGCTACCTTGCGCTTATTTATTAACTTTGATAGCTCTTTCAATTTTATTCTGTCGGTAGGGTTAGACGCCCTCATGCTTTGACATTTCTTAGTCAGATCTTTCGTCACATGAGACAGCTTTCCTCTGTCCTGTCAAACTGTCCTACAGCCTACTTCTACTGCGCACTCCGTAATTATTGATGTCAGGTTATCGTGCGTTGAATGAACATCAAGATCGTCTTCCTCAGTTAAAGCCGAATATCTGTTTTGCAGCGCTATCCTAAACTCCTGTGCTTTCCCTCTTACGGCTAACTCGTTAATGGTCTTCTTCTTCGCTAGCTTCTTCCGTTCCCTCTTCAAGTCTAAGCTAATTCTAGACCTTACCATTCTATGGTCGCTGCAACGCACCCTTCCGAGGACGGCCACATCCTAAACGATGCCAGGTTTAGAGCATAGTATGAAGTCTATTTCATTTTTAGTTTCACCATTGGGGCTCTTCCAGGTCCACTTCCTGTCATTTCGTTTGCGGAAGAGGGCATTCATGATCTGTAAATTATTTCTATCCGCGAATTCGACTAATAACTCTCCCCTGCTATTTCTAGAGCCTATCCCATAGTCATCTACCGCGTTTTCGTCAGCCTGCTTCTTGCCCACCTTCGCATTGAAGTCGCCCATCAGCACAGTGTACTGCGATTTTGCTTTATTCATTGCTGATTCTACGTCCTCATAGAAAATTTCAACGGTCTGGTCATCATGGCTGGATGTAGCCGCGTAGGCTTGCACCACTTTCTGCTTGTACCTCCTATTGAGCCTAATTGCAATAGCTTCCACTCTCTCGTTAATACTATAGAACCCATCTACGTTGCCAGCTATATCCTGATCAATGTGCCACATGCAAAATAATCGTAAAATCAATCAGGATTATTTTGCATGTGTCTCCTTATAGAATTCTTGCCGCACTTCCCGCCTTATTGAAATCTTATTTGGTGTTTGACAGTTCAATATCTATATATATGATGGTGTAAAAATTCGCAGCAATACGGTTTCCGTCCAAATAGCTCAACTGAAATAGCCCTTCTGAATATTAAAAACAAGGTTATCAATAATTTTGAAAATAACCGATTCACGCTAGGTCTGTTCCTTGATTTCAGAAAAGCGTTTGATTCTATTAAACATCAAATATTATTTTATAAACTTCCTTTTTATGGAATCCGTGGCGTTGCTCTCAATTTCATTCGTAGCTACCTGACGGACAGATACCAATTTACAAGCCTTAATGGACATTCTTCTATTCTAGAACCGATTGCATATGGTGTTCCACAAGGTTCAATCCTGGGACCCCTGCTGTTTATAATTTATATTAATGATATTGTCCTCATACCAAATACACCCGATATTATACTTTATGCAGATGACACCAGTGTGCTTTTTCAGGAAAACAGTTATCTACACTAGAAACCCTCGCGAACACCTGGCTACATGAGCTTTCATGCTGGCTCCGGATAAACCAAATGCAATTGAACGTTCGGAAAACAAAGTACGTAATGTTTAAGCCGCGAAATAAACCTGAAAATTTTAATATCCAGGTCAAGTACCAAGACTCAGCCCCTGACCGCGTTTCCATTTATAGGTTCTTAGGTGTCCTATTTGAGGAAAACTTAAGCTGGACTTCTCATATAAATAAGGTTCACACAAATATCTCTAGATCTCTAGGCATTTTGTATAAAGTGAGATATTTGGTTCCCAGCTCTATTAACCGTCAGTTGTATTTTGCTTTAGTACAGTCTCATTTACATTACTGTCTGTTAATCTGGGGCACCACTACCAAGACAAACTTGCGCAGGCTTGAGATATTGCAAAAACGAGCTCTGCGTTGCATAGAAGATGTAGGTCCGCTAGAACATACATACCCATTATTCTTAAAACATAATTTACTCAAGATAAGCGGACTGTTTCAACTAAAGCTTGCATATCATATATATCATGAAGTCACCCGTGACCCAGTTTCCTTTTATGCATTATACTTCCCTAACAAGAAACCTTATGATTTCAGGTATAGTCACTTTCAAATGCCTCTGATGAGAACGAATTATGGTATGCAGCACATTGATTACTTAATTCCTGATTTACTTAATAAACACCCACGTATTATGGAACTTCTGCAGCAGCCTCGTTCCCCCCGTAACTTCAAGAACAATGTTAAAATGTACCTTCTGTCCCTGTCTCCTCCATAAAGTGTCCAGTTTCTAGTTGTTTTTTTTTTACTCGCTGGGTGTATGTCCAGGTTCGCTATTTTGGTTTTGTTGTCCTAAAGACGTAGGAGACATGCGATGCGGTTTTCATTGTTTTTGGTTTGCGTGCTATTTCTCCCCTTGCCTGTATGTTAATTCTGTGTATCTCATTGTTTGCTATGCCAATTTTTTATTTTGTCCTAGTGACATTTTAGCTATGCGTTGTTGTTTCCTTCATTTTTCATTGCATTTGTGTTAATTATGTGTAACTCATTGATCCTTACATATAATTCATGTAGTACGTATGCGATGTTGTTACTTTTCTTGTTTTGCTTTGTGTATTTTGCTGTATAATTAGCCACCCCCCTGAGCAATGTAACGGGTGACGGGGCCACGTCAGGCAAAAAAATGAATTGCCTTTTGTCCCGTCACCTTTGACAAATCAATGTCAAATAAACTTCAAACTTCAAACTTCAAACATTAGTAGTGTATGTGGACGACAGCACTGTCCTCCGGTTTGATTGCGAAAAAAATGAGAGAAAATTAAAATACTATGGTGTACGCGGTAAGCTACTGACATGGCAAAAACTTACCTCTTGTAGTTCTAAAAAAAAAGCAAGTGTTTATGGAGCCAAGAACGAAGTCTTCACCTAGCACAGCCTACTATGACTTCTTTATTTAGGCACAGCCTACTTTGATTTATTGATTTATTTGGATACTATCAAGGGTCATGAGGGATTGCAGACAGAAGTGGTAAGACACTGTGCACAATCAATATAATTACGAGAGTTTATGAACATATGTGAAGAAGCGCAGATTTGAATGCTTCAGGTTGAGAATTCAAAACGACGCAGGCGAGCAGGGTTTCCAGTCTAAGCTGGTTTTGGGGAGGAAGTAGTGAATGCACTGGTTATTTCTGGAACTTGGAATGCTTACTTAGAATCTGTGATTAATGCGGGATGATCAGCAATTTGAAGCAACGAAGATTGTCTGAATTGTTCATTCGTGTAATTTGTGTCCTGTAATGTGGGAAGTTTAGAAAGATGCCGCCCCATGGAAAGATCTGGAAAGTATACAGTTGTTTTCATAAGTAGGACATTAAATGGACGAGAGTAGTAAATCAAAATAAAACGAGCTTAACAATTCTGAGGAGATTAGGGTCCCATACGAAACACGCCATATCCATCTTTGCTTGAAGTACCGCTTTATTTTATCTTTTAGTATTTTTTAAGCAACCGGAGCAAATTAGACCTTACGGAAAAGGACGGCAAGCACGCTCTTGGTATTGTTCCATATGCGTTTTCTATGAGTGGTCACTGCTTACGAGTGCGCGATGAAACTTATATACAGAAACAAAACATAACGTGCACCCATTAAGGTCATGTGGATGCCGAGTATCTTTGCTAGGAACTTGTGTTACTTTAATTGCTCTACATTTGAATACATTAAGTTTCAAGAGCTATGGGTCAAACCGTGCAGAAATGTTTTTGTCAGACAGAGGAGCAATACAATCAGATGGGTTAGAAGTTTTTCCGTAGGTAACACAGTCGTCAGTGAACAGCCTCATACATAATGTTATGAGAATAAGAAGAGGAGCGGTCATAGTACTTATTCCTGAGTAACGGCTGACGTTAGTGGTGAAAAATTAGGGTTATCTTCATTAGCTTTCACACAATGAGTGCGACGACCTCAAAAACACTCAATCCATTTCAATACTTCATTCATAATGTTTTATTTTGATAATTTTAAGAACAGAAGTGGATGAAGCATGCTGCCGCAGCCTTTAGGAAAATCAATAACTATGGTATAAGCCAAGCTGGAATTATTCTCGTTGAGTGGAAACCGCATTAAAACTTGTCTTGGTACCATGACCGAATATTGCACTTCTTTCATTTTTCCTGTGATGAATTTAAAACATTTTTGAAACACATACCATTTTTTTTGCACAAAATTGACACAGCGCCAAAACTTTTTGTTTCAAGGCAGCGCAATGGTTAAAAATTACAGGCATTGCAAAGAAGTTACCGTATGCACGTAATAAATAGAAAAAAAGCAAACAACCTCCAACTGAAAGACCTTCAATCGCGTTTCGTATCCGTGAAGTAAATATGAACCCGGAACCATTCGGAACGACGACGGCAATCTGCTTCTTCGAGTGCATTGTGTTTGGAATAGTCTACCACATCAATCTTTAGTGCTTGTCGTGCTGTAGTTTGATTTTAAGTATCTCTTACACAGTGCATTTTTATGTACAACAAATTGTGCAAAAGCAACTCTGAAAACAGAGTTTTAAGGACCGCTCTGTTCTTCAAAGTATATTATTCAAAAACAATTTATTGCACTCAGCGGTGAGGATTTACATAACTTACGTGTGCTGACGCCTGCCAAATAAGCGGGTTGCTCGGCCACGCATTGGCGTTGTAACAGCTTTCAGGCGACAGACCCTTGCAAATTGTATCTGTAAAACGAAAGAAAAAAAACTGAATTATATTTATTCATTTTTCTTCACGAAAGAGCTCAACATACACAAACATAATGCCCACTTGGAGCTTTAAAAAACGGACAGATGATTACGATAGTCGGTAATGCGAGATTTGACCGCAGCTCTTCGCACACCACCTGCTACCGCTGGCAGGCGGCTTGTTATTCGGCTAGCTAGCCTCCGGGATTTTGCAGTCGCAGCCACACTCCCGTTGTCTATTTCTTCGCTCTCGATGTGGCGGGCGGCGTTTCGCTCTGCTACTACCAGCCAACACGCTACCAATCAGGTGCCCACTAGTCAGGTCAGACGGCATGTTACGCAGAATACAACCAGAACGCAGACGGCGGGGAACCGTGGACGAGCACGTAGGTGCTCCTCTCATAAAGGCTGTTTTAGCGGGTTCGGTCTAATGAGTTTAACGTCCCAAACCAACTCAGGCTATAATAGATGCCGTAGTGGAGGGCTCTGGATAATTTCGACCACCTGAGGTTGTTTAACCTGCACTGACATCGCGCATTATACGGTTCTCAAGCATTTCGCCTCCATCGAAATGCAACCACCGTGGCCGAGAACGAACCCCTGTCTTTCGGGCCAGCAGCCGACCACCATAACCACTCAGCCACCAGGGCGGCTTCGTAAAAAGGCCTTAAGCTCTCTTAGAAATTTATCAGAAACATGGACAGCGCGTTAAATATCCTCAGTAGCCTGTTGGCGGCACATTGCAGTCTCTCAACCTTTGAAAGCGCTTAACCTGTTTTGATTGTGAGTTGGTGACATCGAAAATGATAAATGAAATGAACCTTTCCTCCTTCGTTTTGTAGGTTTCAAGGCGGCTTGCTCATTGGAACGAGAGTTCCGACACACTCTGCCTGAAATGCCCGAAGTGCTTCAATATTTTCGGAGACTGCCGGAAAACAGCGGTAGAAAAACTACTTTCGGTCGCATTTCCAACACTTCTGTCTTGTCGTTGAAGGCATTTGTGATCACAATAGGACAAAGAGCAGTTTCAATCACGAAATGTAATGAGAAATTTTGAGTGAACTTTGAATCCTGAGCAAATTCAGAGTGTGGCTTGCTTTCCTGCAGTGAGTATAGTATATTAGGCAATGGTGCCAGTATTCTGAGAAACTGTGATTTTGCAGGCAATATACGAAAAAAAGCATGGTGTGAAATTAAATATTGCCAAATGCACATGCAGTTGTCTCTCTAGATGAAAACAAAATAGAAGAATAATTCTAAAAACATTTCGTACTAAATCCTCGTATACAGCATGAGTTGTCCAGCTTTTGTTTGAGTATTTTCTGCATTTTACACACATGCACTCTAAGATGCAGCGATTCGTGCATTCTCGTCAGGTGTTGTGCTCTTTTGGTTTGTAGTTTCTAAAAACAATTCAGTGTTTTACACAAGAATCCATACGATGAAGAGGCCACTATTTAGCTGTGGCATCTATCTATTAAAAATCCCATTCGTAGAGGTAATTTAATTTGCATGGAGCTCGAAGACACGTAAAACAATGTGTTAGCAAATCTAGTTCTCTCATATCTATTCATAATTATTTGAAACACATTAGATGCATGTACCTCGTATTTTACCAGCTTTGTATATGTAGACTCAAACTTTTCGTGGGTGTAATCAAAATTTCAGGAACATATTATCAACAAGCACCCAGAAATTTTCGAAGAAAAGCAAAGTGAGCGATGTCTCGGAATATTGGTGAGTAATATATCAGAGTAGTCACTTCACTCTAAGCATCGAAGCCTTAATAGGCCTCTGTATCCTTCTGCCCAGGATCGGCCGACACCGAAGGAAGTTTGCCATGCATCATCTGATGAAAGGCGACGAACAACCTGCAGCAGCGGCGGCGAGGTAAGAGTGATGACTGTACAACACTAACTGGACTCCTGATGCTTAGCTGTTCGAATTACAACGGGAGAATAGGACTGAAAGATCCCTGAAACCACTCACTGTTTTGTACACAGTACAGTGGCAATATTTCTTGACAAATGCAGAAGAACTAAACATCCGAAACAAAACAAAATGCATTCGTTGCTCATACAAAGGTTAACGGCAATAAAAAATATCAATCTACTTCTAAATACATCGCCGGCAGCAGCAGAATAAATACTCAATATACCTGAAAGAACGGAAACATACTAACACTTTATTGCTGATTTTGTCGAATGTAAGTCGAACTGCTCTACAAATTTACTTCGACATAGTGCACTTACTAACAATGATTGTTTTGGCCAACGTTTTAAATGATGATCATTTTCCGAAAGTAAGCTGGAACAGCTCAAAAAATATAGACAGATGAATTAGCTATAGTACGTAGTTAAAACCATATGTTCAGAGCAGCGTTGATTATGAGATTTATAATCTGATTACAGAGACAAGACTAGGTGTAAGTGAGGCGCACGGTAGTCACAGTGAGTGCCACTTTTCGCCCAAGAAGCATAGTCGAATGCCTCTTAGTAACCAGGATTGCTCGTCATAGCCTGTTCTAACGTGCACCTTGAAAACGATGCTCAGAACTGGTTTGGAAACGACACGCTTGCTCTCTTTACCATATAAAGAGCTTGCAAATATAGTTGAAATCAGTGTTCACTGCCTTTTCCCAGAAACAAAGCCCGCTGCATGCCACAATTCTGAATGATGCATGGTAGAGAAAGATTTCTATATAAATGAGCCTAGAGAATTTAAACAGGAGGAACGGCAGTTCAGTGCTGGATTGAAGTAAAATTTAAGCGAGAAAAAACTATTATTAAGAGCAAGAGCTGCATGGGTCATTCCTCGATTCATGGGTCGGCCTTCAGTGCGTGTGCCCCATAGAAGAAAAAGTAGTCGTTCATTAGTTCCTCTAGTGTTTAACAGTCTTCATTGTTAAGCATTGGTAATATTTATGAGTGCCATAATTATGAATGTACTAATTCATGGCAAAACGTCCCGAGTAATAATTTGAAGAGATATTTATTACAGCCGGCGATTTCTCTCTTTGTATTCGTCAGTACGCCTACATTTGAAATTATTCTGATGTTCACCCTTAGGATTCTGCCGCAACGAATTTTAATAGCACTCCCTGTGGCATCCCTGCTTCAAAAGACCAAAGCTCCACCTTGGATAGCGCCCTTAAGCATCAGGTAATCGACTACAGGCTTGCGTATTTTCATGGGGACAGGTAAGAAATCTTTACGGATTTCAATACGACACTGCAAAAAAAAAACATTTCTCTACGAATGAGCTCATTCTTTTTTCAAGCTGTCTTTGTCTGTTGATTTCATGAGCATGGGAAGGCCGGCGAATACTTTCAAACCAATTGCATTTTTTTCTACACGGATTATAAGCAAGAAGACACGGCATGCCGAAGGATGCAAATTTTTTATGATAAATGCTAAGAAGACAGATTTCTGCATCGGAGTGCGGGATAGATATGTCGAAAGTTTTTCTTTGTTTTATTATTTCCACGTTGACTTGGTGCTGAACCCAGCTCCGGTTGTAAAAAAATGCCTTGTGCCTCAAACGCGTTCATGGACGGAGCGAGTAGTACATTGAATTTTTCAAATTGTCGTCGCCTCTACAGGTCTCAGACATAAGGACTGCCGAGAAATAAAAGTTGTGTTCAAGATATAGGCACGTATTAGAGCCTTTCTGGATGTGCAGCATACAAACACAAAACATCCTATTTGCTTTTCCTGTGATACTGTGGTGCGTTTTTCTAACTTCTTCCTGTTTGAAACGTTTTCCTCGCGTTACGACAATCTTCGCTTCGTCTTCCACCGCGTCGCCGACGCAGATGTTGCTGCAACAACTACCTATAGTCACCTCCTTTATTTGTTTTTGCAGAAGCACGAGTTGCCTCGTCCTCACCGCCACCAAGAGGCAAATAGCCCTGCCGGCAAAGTGTTCGCGGAATGCCACTCCACGGGAGACATAAACCCGGAAGCGGAAGCACAGCCCGGTCAAAGAACTTCGGCACCTGCCTCAAGGTGGGCATTCGTGTCTTTTCATGCGGAAAGACCGTTAAAATCGGTTGTGAAATTTTAGACTAAAAACAGTGTTGTCTTCCTAGAATTTTTCCCCGCCGCGGTGGCTCAGCGGTTAGGGCGCTCGACTACTGATCCGGAGTTCCCGGGTTCGAATCCGACCGCGGCGGCTGCGTTTTTATGGAGGAAAAACGCTAAGGCGCCCGTGTGCTGTGCGATGTCAGTGCACGTTAAAGATCGCCAGGTGGTCGAAATTATTCCGGAGCCCTCCACTACGGCACCTCTTCTTCCTTTCTTCCTTCACTCCCTCCTTTATCCCTTCCCTTACGGCGCGGTTCAGGTGTCCAACGATATATGAGACAGATACTGCGCCATTTCCTTTCCCCAAAAAACCAATTATTATTATTTATTATCTTCCTAGAATTGGGTCGTTATAGAATAAATAGAATTTGTGTTCCCTGCTATTGATGTGAATCACGTTGTATTGCGACCGGTGCCCAGGCTGTGAGTCGACAGAACACACCGAGGCTTCTTCTTAGTGGGAAGAAATAAAAGAGTATACACTATGCCCAACCTGTTGAAAGAATAGGGGGTAGACAGACGTGTCTTAACATGAGCGAGCTTCTGACAGCGTGACAATGCGGCTCCTCATAATACGAGTCCACTCACCACAAGTCCACACTCCCTGCGTCAGCCAGAGGTAATATGCCGCAGTGCCGCACCCTATGTCCCTAGGGGTCTCTAGGTCGCGACCGTCCACACACACAATCAATGTGGAAATTTCCATGAGATGCAGTCGCGCCATGGCGTGGGCACCATGGGACACGCTCAACGCTAAACCGCTGGCAAGCGCTACGCACAGAGCTACAGATATTTGCGGCCGATTCGTTTTGCACTACGTTGTTGCCTGTTCGGTGAGCGCATGGCGAACTGCAGCACTTTGGTATCTTCTTCATACCCGGTGACAACACTATCAGTAGCAATTGCGGTCAGCAGGGGCGTTCTATATTTAGCTTCGCCGTATTGCAAGGCAGGTGTGGCGCTGCTCAGCGTGGTGTAAACTCTGCACATATTGCACACAGCACTGCAAAGACGGCACGAAAGACGAAGGTAAAGACTAACGAGCGCTTTTTGGTCTCCCCCCCACACGCACACGCACGCACGAATGCACACACACACACACACACACACACACACACACACACACACACACACACACACACACACACACACACACACACACACACACACACACACACACACACACACACACACACACACACACACACACACACACACACACACACACACACACACACACACACACACACACACACACACACACACACACACACACACACACACACACACACACACACACACACACACACACACACACACACACACACACACACACACACACACACACACACACACACACACACACACACACACGCACACGCGCGCGCACACACACACACACACACACACACACACACACACGCACGCACGCGCGCACGCTCACACACACACACACACACACACACACACACACACACACACACACACACACACACACACACACACACACACACACACACACACACACACACACACACACACACACACACACACACACACACACACACACACACACACACACACACACACACACACACACACCGCAGTGGGGAACGACTGGAGGTCCTGCGATAGCAGGAAGAACTGGGACAGTATTGTAAGGGAATTGACCGCACCGAGAACCGAGTAAATTGCGGAACGCCTCGCAAAAGACAAAATCATTCCGCAGTACCTTGATACCTGCTCAACTGATCTCCACAACGATGCGTATGGCGCTTTTGCATTTCTGTTGTACACCGGCCAATTGCGCATTATCCGCGAGCTTGCTCAGTGCCTCATTGATCATAAAAGCCACGCAATGTCAAGTGTCCTGCGTTCACACGGCCATTACTCTCTGTAAAAATTAATGAGAACACAGAAAAATTACTTCAAATTCACGACTATCACGACACAATATAGCGCACACATTTGGCGGGACCGGACTGTTTGTCTCAACTTTTTCAATTTCCATATTAGCGGGCGTGTAGTTAACGACGTTTTACTCCATTTTGTTTAGCACGTTATTTGCTCACAATTTCTGCACACTCAAGCTAATCAATAAAATTTGTTTTTTTTTTTCGTATAGAGGGGAACGATCGGAAGATCACTGTGCGTGGAGCAAGAAAATGACAGGTGACGTCCAAGAACTTAAGGAAAAAGTTGAAGTGAGTACCATCTAAAGTATCTTCTAGATATATCTCACTAACGCTGAGTGCAGTAGATACTCGCGTATTGAACGGCTTTGTTTTTACCAGAAAATTTCTGAAAAATTATGGATGCATTCAAGCCAGTAAAAAAGGAAAAATGAAAATACTAAAGCTCTAAAAAACTGGTTGGATGAGCTCTGAAGCCTGTAGGATTCAAGTTCTCGACAAATAAAAATATGCTCTTCAGCATGGTTTCGCAGCTGGAAAGCATATTTCGTGGCAATAGCGCAAACAGGACAAGGGACCAAGACGAGTAGACACACACAGCGCTGTGTGTGTCTACTCGTCTTGGTCCCTTGTCCTGTTTGCGCTATTGCCACGAAATATGAACCAACAAGCCCGAATTTCCACGTTGGAAAGCATAGTCGACAAGCTCTGTTTAAGAGCCGCTTTAATATTTTCGCAGCAGCCTATGAAGGTCTGTAAAGACGGCATAACTGACATTCATTTAGCACCGCTGCAATCAGTCAGCGCGAAGCGCAGCGGCAAAAGCTGCTGCCATATCGAAGGGAGAAATCCTCCGGAACCAGGCGTGATTTTATTGGCGCTTGGATACCTCGAGGAATATTCTTAATGGCTGCTGATCACCTCGCTTAGGGTACAACATTCAAAACGCTCGACAGAAGTTGTTGGTTAGTTTTGAGTAGTTGTTTCCGCATTAAGAGAATGGGCGCCTGGTTAAATTTGCTATCACCATCATAAGATGATGCGCCAAAAGAGCGGAGTTCGTTCATAACAGGGGGTAAAAAAATGAAATTCTTCACAGCGAGAGTAGATAGAGCGGTCTTTATGCGAGTGAACTTAACAAACGAGTTCATGCTGTAGATTAGTTGTTCTGCAATAAAAAAAAAATAGGCTTTTTGATTAAAACGACCGCTATTTTCGGCATAGGATTGTCAGCGGTGTTGCGCATCAGAATACATGCTTGACGTGCTATCCAGTAGGCTGGTTGAATAATATTGATTAGTTAACTTTCTATATTACTTTCTGTCGCCTTATTTATGAGAGCCGTGCAGCCCACCGTAATTTATACCCATCTCTTAGAATTAAGGTAACGCAGTTACGATGGTCGCAGTGGTAAAATAAATTATCCTGTGTGGAACAAATTATAAAAATTATGCGCTTTCGAGAAGTTTGCTGGTGAAGCATCCCCTCCAATACCAGCAACTCAACTAAACGCCCGAAATCTGGCCACAGCGTCGAGAAATAGATAGAAAGTTAACAATTTAATATTCGTTCACCAGCCTGCTATTTATCACGTCGTAGCTGTGTTCCGATACACTAGTGCCATCCAGAATGCTACGAAAAAAAAGCGTTATATATTGTCAAATCGTCAATTTTCACAAGAGTGAAGGAACATTTTAGGTGAAACGCCCGGTATAATAAAAAGTCATGAAAGCGACATAACGCCGACACATCGAGTCGACGCAGAATACCTTAAAGCACTGTCGGTTCTACTTGGGTACCCTTGGAGGTCATATCAAACCACAATCAAGGCGATGGTACACGTAGGCCTGGTGAGTAGGCAGTGTTCGCGGTTTCGAAAAAAATGTTTCAGCCAATAACCCAAGACTCGACGGAATATAAAAATCACGGCTTCAAAGCTCTAAGCCTCAAAAATGTATCATACCATTACTTTTAACGACTATGAATGAAGCGTTTTTCATGTCGGTGGTTAGCCTAAGCTTGAAAGTTTGTGAATACCTTGTCAAGACATCGCGTATTGAGATATTAGCACACAATCAAAGGAACGCTCAGTATGGGTCCACGCACAAAGGCAATTTAAAAATAAAAGTACTCAATTTCTTGTGCTGTACTGCAGACCGTGAGAGATTTAAAACAAACGAATCTAAAGATTTCTGGGTGTCACATCCATTTGAGAACACAGAAGCCCTTGTTACAAATCGAGGAGACAACATGAACAATTTTTGCTGCTCTATTTTTACTCCGAAAGCACTTGTTATAAGAGTTACATCCTGATTGGAACTGTTTCTTGGCTACAGGGGGTATAAATTTCTATTGATTTGCTGTTCAAGCCAAAGTAATGCGATAATATGTGTCATTTCAAAATGAAATTTGTTGCCTTGATGATAGGGTTCAACTCAAAAATACAGACATCTGCCACGATCATCTCTAGTGGCGCACCCCAATATATAGTTAAACCCATACAAAGGTATTCCTATCATTCCCGAGTTTAAATAGGAAGGAGCTACAGTCAAACACGAAATGTATTGTGCGAGTTTGTTTAGTAATGCGTAGATGAAGCTTCCGGAAAGCCATTCCTTTCGGTAAGAGAGCAACCTTCCGGTGTTTCTTAATCAGTGCATATAACTGTTCGTAACATTTAGTTTTTATAAACAAAGAATTCCTTGTATTCTCAATAACTACGCTAGTTATTTCGTTTCTGATGACTTTCGTTTCCTTTTTCTTTCAGGAACTCCAAAGGAAGCTAAACCGTTTAGAACCGGCTTTGACGGAGCTTACTAAACGACTTAGGAGATGTTCTCAGCACATTACCTGTTTGTAGCTGCTCTAAATGCAATTGGCACTGCCAGTTTATACGAGCGTAATTCCACAGTCACTGTTTGGAGAATGTCAACATGATGTATTTGCAATTACATGAACCTAAAATTACCTGACACTATATCAGTCGTCAGAAAGCAAGAATGACATGAAAGAAATAATTTTAGAAATGCAATTTTCTTCTTCAAAATCGGTTTTGTTTGATGGCTGATACTTGCATTTTGTGTGAACAATATATTTTCTATTATAAAATGACGGCTGAACAAGTGCGAGTGTTCTTTAGTTTTTATGTGTGCAAGTTACATTAAAAGCGCTATGCTCACAGCTTCTTTTTTTCTTCGTTATGGTGTAAAGTGCACTAGGTGTTAAGGCTGCAGTACTGCATGCCAAGTAATTCGTGCTAATCACTTCTCAGATTTTCAAAAAAGCGGTAATCAAACGTTTCAGCATTATGGGGCTGCTTAAAGTAGTTGTAACACCGTAGACGTCACCCGTCTCATTGAATCTAGACCGCCACTGGAGCCCCAAAATTTTGTCCCGTAAGACAAAGCGCGCAGCAAATTTAGAAAATAGTTGTCATGTCCTAGCTGCTACACACTACCTTTAAAGAGGAAATCTGGACTAGTTAATGCTGACTTCTTTCTAAGCTGGTGTTAGCATGTCCCGGCGGATTTCTTTTCAGTTTTATTTCCATTTCGTTTTTTTTTTGGACTTGTTACAACGTGGAAAACCGGCCACTTCCTTTCTTTGATTAAGTAAAGCTTACAGTATTGTAGCCGTCTGTAGCAACAGACAAAGGAGAGGTCCATGTGAAAAACGAAAATCAAAAGGTCACCCATCCCCCACCTTTTATTCCTCTAGTGCAGGTTGTGCCGCACTGCCTCGAACCCTCGGACTGTTCGCGGTAGTATCAGAATGAGAGAAACGTACCAACCGTTGGATGCCAATAATATAGATAAGACTAGCTGATCTTATTTACTCGATAGGAAAATTTCGATGTTTTTCTTTCAACAATCAAAAGGCATAGCATTTGAACCGATAACGTTCATTGGCGTTCATTGGCAGATGCCAGTACAATACTGTGATGAGCGCGGCGCAGATTTTTTTTTTTGGTTAGTTGGAATACTCATGACCTGCACGGTTTCAAGAGCTTTCAAAATTAGGAGTACTAAAAACTGTACTGCAGCAGAGCATGTTCTGCTGTCTTAAATGTGGTCCGCTTGTTTTCCAGCACATTTTGCTATACTGTACATCTAAACAGACCAGTTGGTGATAAATTTTAAGGGCAGCAGCGCGAAGACACGGGCAGAAAGAAACTAAACAGAGGAAAGTGGTTATGCTTTGTCACCTCTATTTTCACTGCATGAGGATGACATGTTGCTCTATTTGGGTGATGTTAATTTTCGAAGAAATAAACACAACGCGAACAAGAACGCAGGCCGATGAATGAGAAGTACGCAACATAGGTGCCGTCTGGCAACGCTGCGAGACAGCACCTGCTTTGTGTAGGTCTTTTTCTCATTCTTCTTCCTGCGTTCTTGTTCGCGTTGTTTTTTTTTTCTTAAATACTATTCCTTTCCCGCTTTCCACGTCTTTCGCTCTGTTGTACTTAAAATTTAATTATATTACCCGACTAAATGATCTAGCGTGGTGAAATCATTCACGTCACAGAAAAGAGAGGTGACGTGCACTGGATGAGCAGCTCTGTGCATTCAATTAAGTATCGAACCATGTTCTGCCATGCACGGATGTGTCTTATTGTACATCCTGAGGTGAAAGGGTTACTGAATGACAGTCACTTATTGTTGTTGCGTGCCAACCTCAGTACAGCTACAGCACCGTAATTGAGAAGCTCCCCGGAGAAGCTCAGTTCTTGTTTCGAGGAGCGAGCACGTTGGCGCCCTCGTTCTAGACGAGAATAAGCAGTCTAGATACCCAGGCTATGCGAGAAGGTTTTGCAGGCACGGTCACGGCTCGGCTGACGGAGAGTGACCATAAATCTCTACTGAAAGTTTCCATAAGCCGAGTCTCATAATGGAGTCAGTCTGGAGTGTATGGAGTCGGTATGGACTTTACGGAGAGCGGGTATGGGGACTTCTGGACTACATATGACGTCTTTCACTCTTTATATGGAAGGTTTATGGAAATTCTACGGAACGTTTATGGCCTTCACAGAGAAAACGTACGGATGACCATATATTTTTATATATCATATGAACCAAAATTCCCATAATTCCGTACGAGGAGCTCGTATGGAACGTTTCAGTAGGGGTGCCTGTGGATTTCCGCAGTGATGCCGCCTGCCAGCGAGTCTTTGAGTGGGGGTTCCACTGATCTTTAGGTCATGGTCACAAGGTTTGAGTATAAAAAAAATGTCTGCTCGATTTCTCGCCGCTTTCCTGTCTGCATTCACTCTTTGTGACGTCACCCTTGTTACTCTCTAAGAGCTGTCTATTCTCATAAACGTGTAGGTGAACGAAGGACGGTACTTTCAGCAACCCTGCATTATATATTCGAAATGAAACTTTTACCTAAACAGAATCAAACTCATTTGATAGTAATACTTGTCGCCCGCGATAAGGCACTTGAATACATTAACAGAAGAAAGCAGTGGTAAAGAAAGCACCAGGTTTTGGAATCGCAGTATTACACAGCCTAGTCAATTTGTTAGTTACAGCTTCTAGTACCACTGAATCTAGCTTATTATATTGGGGTGTTAGAAGTTTTCCGGAACGCCCTTAGTAACCTTTTAATATTCACATGGATATTTCTCGTGTGCATGTCAGTTCTGACCCCCCGCGGTGGCTAAGTAGTTTCGGCGCCTTGCAGACTTAGCGCAACAAAAACAAAACACTATGTAAGATCCCAAGATTTCGAGCTCAATACCAGCCGCGGCGGCACATTTCTATCAAGGAGAAATACTGAAACTCTCTTGTGATCTGCGGTGCAAGCGCATGTTAAAGATATCCAGATGGTCTAAATTATATCGGATTCCACCATTACGACGTCTCTCACAGCCCATGTGTCACTTCATAGCGCTTCAATTCCAAAATTTTATTTTTTCTCTTTTCTGTCCGTGCTCAAGGGGAGCACCAAATGGGAAAACTTCAGCCCTCAGAACACAGAGACTCAGAACTTTAAGCTCATTTTGAACCAGAGTCACTAAAATTCGGTACACTGATTACGTGTGTTCTGTTTTGTTGATGCCGCGCAAGGATGAAAGCGCATTTCTAGATGAGGATGATGTTGATGATATCCTCAGGCTTAATGGCATATACCCACGGCGTGGGATTGGCTTTCTAGGCTTTCTAGATAAATATGAAAGATTTCGTAGCACGTGGCAAGAAAACGATTCCTCATGTTCAGGCATATATTCGGTGTGTTTTCGTGGA
The DNA here is from genome assembly GCF_052857255.1 of Amblyomma americanum. Classification (NCBI taxonomy): domain Eukaryota; kingdom Metazoa; phylum Arthropoda; class Arachnida; order Ixodida; family Ixodidae; genus Amblyomma; species Amblyomma americanum. Next base: position 128,755,356 of record NC_135505.1, read on the forward strand.
ATAAAGCATTGCCTAGTGTCTAGTGCTGTTCTGTTTCTTCTCTCTGCGTCATACTATTGTGCTGCAAAAGATTCTGCTTCAGATTATGTGTAGCAAGCCGAGTTGTGAGTTTTACTGTTCCTGGCTCCCTAGTCATAACAGTTCATTTATATTTAACATATTCTAATACAGAAACAGCCCCTTCCTCTCACACCCCCTGATCATTTGGCGCACTTATATCACGAACGAGCCGCGCTATATTAACCTCCATTTGTGACGATTCCTGGAACTGAGGGACGCAAGGAATACCGCAAGAGCATTTCTCAGGGCGGCCAGTCCCACGGCTGAGAATCAACCGTAAACAACTGTAAATCCTTCGCTCTTTAGTGCACAGGAAAGTCAGCCTGTGTCTCACACATGCATTGCGTGGAGCTCTTTATTTTTGGGAGCCCTTTTTTCCCGTCTCTGCTTAGGGCATGACCACGACCCGCAATGCGGCAGTTTCGTGGGAACACAAACATAGAAATAACCTTGCAGTTCTTACAAGAGTCTTGCAGGAACATTTATATTTTTTACCACCACTTATGCCTGCGCAAAAATGTGTCGTCACTTCTTATGTGATAGAGTGTTGAGACCTCATTCTGGACAACAAAAAAAGAAACAATGATTATGAAACATCGCCAATGGCGCTGTCACACTTTATCGGTCCAAGTTCAAACCCTCGCTGTGCAAATTCCACTTCAAAGGCTGTTACACAATGATGATAAAGGCCTGCTCTGCAAGAAAAAAAAATTAAATACACTGTATTTCTAACCACTAAATATTTGTTTTTTTAGCTATATGATGGTTCTTATGGCAAATCTTTTTTCCTAAAGAAAGTACGTACTTTGCGATTTATTGCTGCTTTAAAACTCCTGCTTACTTTTGGGTCAAGGACTCCACTAAATTTGTTTCTTTTCTTGCACAAGTTCTTGCCTTCTGTTATGTCTACTCTTCAGTCGCCTCTCAGTAATTGTTTTTGCATGCCAAAATGTAGTAAAATGTGAAAGCGGATAAATTTCAGAGCGCAACAAATAGGTAAGCTTGCTGAAGTGATAGAGATATCAAGAAACTTATTTTGTGTTTTTAAAGAATTTTTTTCAGTGGATGCATCAATATATAATTCGAGAACACGGCTACTTGGAGGCCAAAAGAGAAAGTCTTTGTCAGGCTGTCAGTAAAGTTGGGAGTATGATGATGATGATGAATACATATATTTGCACTGATGGTCATTGCATAAATATAATGAGAATTACTCAGGACTACAGCCCGCTCGGTGTCCGCAGATACGGCTCTCACGCAAATAATGAACTGCTTTACTGATAACTGAAAATGCGTATTACAGACAACCCTGCAGTCAGAAGGGTGATACAGAATAAAGAAATCACTACTGGATGGTGGGCTACTCGAACGCAGTGGCAATGAGGGAGCCTTCGGAAGCCCCTCATTGGTCTTTCGCCACAAGATATCACGACTATGCCTCGTTCACAAAATATTCTATCATTTCAGGCATCTGCGCCAATCTTTTCTTCACCCACCAGCACGTTCATCACGACGCTTATTCAATAGTTTAAGTATACAGCGCCTGCATGGATCAACATCTGCTCTTAATAAGTCATTTCTACCAATTGCAATACAGGAGTGGAATGAATTGTCAGATTCTACTGTCATGAAAAGTGACCCTGTCGAATTCAAAGACCGCTTACTGCCTGTCTTTGAACATTAAATTTGTCTATATTTCTTTTCTCGCCCTTAGTTTGATGTGCTTGAGCAACTCGTTTGTGAACCCCCTTCTCTACTCGATTGATTTTTGTAACTGCTTTAATTGTGTTCTCATTTGATGTTACTGATTGTATTCGTTGTCCTAATTGCCCTCATTGTATGTTTACTTATATGTTTTACTAGATTTTTTCTTTTTTTCAACCTCTTTGGCTTTGTTCTTGTATTGTCCTACGTACGTCACCCCCCCCCCCCCTTTTGTAACACACTTTGAAGGGTCCTTAAGGGATCAATAAATGATGATGAATGATGAACATTTAAGGACAGTAAAACATAAGAGCGACACCTGCCCACATTGCCACTAAATGTGTTTGAACTGCTAGGAACAAAAACTGTGACAGTGTTTCATTACTTGAACAAGAATGCACGACCCCGCTATCAGTCATCCGCCTCTCTTGGGCCGGGGAAAAACATGTTCTTGGAAAGAATAAAGGAAAATAAAAGTGCATTCGCCAAATGCACTTCAGGCTGTGATTCTTATTTTATATCCCATTTAAAGGCGCCCAATGCAAGCGGTTTTTAATAAGTGTACCGTCACTTGCTTACGCAGTAATTAGAGATTATCAATGCTAGAACAGCACGAGTTCTTGGCCTAAGGCGCAGTCAGAAAAATAGGTCTACACCATGGACTGATTTCACAACTGATCCGTTGCCAGGATTGAGTCTTCCTAGAACTTCATGTCTTCAATAAATGTGTGAGCTATATGGCAAAACAAAATTAGTGTTTTTCTCCCGAGTCATAAAGAGTGATTGCATATGCGAGTATTTGCAGTGTTTGTTCATTTTTCAAATCTGCCGCCACACCACTTTATCGCTTTGTTTGCGACGCAAGACGCGACTAGATTTATCTCGACTGATTGCAGCCAGGCAGAGCTGATTCTACGTTGTTCCGGAATGTTCTAGTAACTTCGCGCTCTTTATCTCGAAAGATCGCTATCAGCTTTAAATTGGGCATGGCCGACAGCGGCGGGGATTCTGTTCGACGACCGCCGAGCACGTTTGTCGCTTCGCCGCCGCCGAGTGATGCAGTCCATTGTGGGCGCAAGTCAGTCCAATAAACAGTTTTCTATTAGAAGACCCTTTCGTCCGCCTTCATCGCTGCTTCGACTGCCGTCACCACTATGTGACAGTGTGCACTACCAATTCACACAACTAAAACTGAGCGAATTAATGTTTTTATAAGTTTGAGAAGCATTTCAAGAGGTAAAACTTCTGTTGATACTAAATCATTTTTTGCAGGAGCTGCAGAGTAAGTGCATTAAAGATTCAAGTAGAACTTTTTGCTGGGCTAGTTGGTGCATGTTACTAAGGAAAGAAGCGCCAACAGTGACAATACGTAAGAAGTGACACGGACAAGCGCTTACTGCAACTTTTTGCCTTCGGGATGTTCACAGGTAAATTCCAATCCATGGCTTTGCTGTCTGAATACTTCTAGAATATCATTCATGGTGTCAGGGTATGTCGATGGGTCCTGTTTGTTTAAGACGACTAGAAAATCATCGACATACCTAAATACCTTCAGAAATTTCCCTTTGTCCAGAATAGTGTCCAAAACTTCGTCAACGGCTGAGAGAAAAATGTTACTTAAAATAGGCGCCACACAAGAACCTATGCAAATACCTTTCTTTTGAATGTAGACCCGATTTTCAAATTCCACCACCGTGGCACTTAGGTAGAATTTCAACAACGTTAGAAAACTGTCTATTGAAATTCCCACTGCATTTTGAAATGACACCGCACCTTTTTTCTCGATACAAGACTGAACGGCTAGGAATAATTCTTTGTGGGGAATAGAATAAAAAAGATCCTTAACATCGACCGAGAAAACGCTGCCTATAGTTCCACAAGTCTGAAGAAAGTCTATTACATCAGTTGACTTCTTCGTTGCAAAGGGATCCTCTACAACAAGTGAATTCAGATGTTTTAAGAGGAATTGGCTAATAAGGCGTTGCCAATTCCTCTTAAAACATCTGAATTCACTAGTCGTCTTAAACAAACAGGACCCATCGACATACCCTGACACCATGAATGATATTCTAGAAGTATTTAGACAGCAAAGCCGTGGATTGGAATTTACCTGTGAACATCCCGAAGGCAAAAAGTTGCAGTAAGCGCTTGTCCGTGTCACTTCTTACGTATTGTCTCTGTTGGCGCTTCTTTTCTTAGTTGCATTATAGATGTTCATATGAGAAAAGTAATTATTTCTTAGGGGGATATGTCATGCAATATTACGGTTAATTCCTTCCGATATGAGGCCACTCGTGTATTTGCTTCACCTTTACTGCAGTAACATGGTTTATGGGGGTTTAACGACCCAAAGCGACTCAGACTATGAGAGACGCCGTAATAAAGGGCTCCGGAAATTTCGACCACCTCGGGTTCTTTAACGCTCACTGTCATCGCACAGTACACGGGACTCTAGAATTTCACCTTCATCGAAATTCGACCACCGCGGCCGGGATCGAACCCGCGTCTTTCGGGCCAACAGCCGAGCGCCATAACCACTGAGCCACCGCGGCGGCTCTACTGCAGTAACAGTTGTGCATATAGAAGTTACTAAGATCAGTGGTGTCAGTGGGTTTTCTCTAATTTTTTGCCGGTCAGCAAGGACAACCACGTAGTTTGATCACTTTCTTTAGTCGATAAAGTTTCCTCCTTAGGTGCTGTAAGTAGAGAAGTGAAGTCGTATTCCTTCGGTTGTTCATTTTAGTTTTGTAACTACAACGCATTTCATACAGCTTCGGAAAGGTTCATGATAGCGGGGTCACGAACGAAAGACAAAAGGTACCAGCCCCAGGAGAAAACTGCCGTTGTAAATCAAATCCAAGGCTTTCACGCTATCGTTCATTTCGCCTGTATAAATTCAGCGCCGGTTGCGAAGTGCTCATTAGCTCAACCAGGTCTTGCGAAATGCAAGGCATGTCTTAGTCTGAACTCTCTGCAAGTTTTCTAGGCCTCGCTACAATTTCAACATACAGTATTTAATGTTAAGCAAATACAGGAACAAAATGTTTGTTACCAAAACAAAAAGAGGCTATATAAAAGGATAAAATGACTGATTATCTCCTAAATGTTGATTATTAGTTCGCACAGAACGAGAGGCTTGAGGATAATCCAAAAATTTGAAAGTTGCACGAAACATCAGAGACCCAATATTTTATATTGTTTCCCAAGTTCAGTCACCTATGCATATCGAAAATGCGATATAACACTACTCTAAAAGGCACATAAAATTTTAGGAAATGCATTGACAAGCATTGGATCTTCATACTGCCGGGCAAGGCTAGGTGATTATAACCGCCAGCGAATATGGCGCCTCTGTGCACCGTCCGAAAGATTTTTCCGTGAATAGAGACTTTTGAAAAACGCGCCACATTTTTACATCACAATCTGCTGTAGCTTTAGGCACTTTTTTGCTCTGGATCAGTTCATTTTCTTTACTATTTTAAAGATAATCAATCTCCCACGTCAATTAAATATTTTTTCTTTATTTAATCAGGGTGCTTTGAGATATTGCAAAGACAACCATGGTTTTCTTGTGAGGATTATTCTTCGGACTGTGATTTTACTCATCCCAACCATTGCTCTCTTGTTAAGCTTAAAAGATTATTGCGCAAGAAAATGCACTGTTCAAGCTTCAGAACATAATATTGCGCTTCATAATCGAATAGTCGATTCGACTTATGAAGCTAACTATGCTTTTTTCGGATTTTCATAAGCGTGATTCTCACACACTCTGCCTCAGATTTTAAGACACGCTGAAGAAAAGAGGCATTTACTTCCAGGCCTTCGCCGTGAGTCTGACTTCCGCTAAAGAGTATTTAGTTGTGCTTAAGTAAAGATCATGCGGCAAAATGCACTGCTAAAAATAAAAGGAAGAAGTATATATTTTAGAGCCATCGCTTGGAACGTTTAGCAGTTATGTTTGCAAATGTAGCTGAGTGTATATTAGCTGAGTGTTTATGAAAGAACAGAACACGTCGAATTCGTCACAACATACAACATAGTCATCATATCTGCCTGTCCGTGTGCTGCCTACAAATAATAAGACATTAGCATGCTAAAGGCTTGCGTATCTATTGTCATCATCACTTCATACACCTTAGAACAGCTACCCAAAACTAACCATAATCATTTGTAAGATTATTTTTTGAATGATTATGTGTTCGAAATCCAGGGGCGAAAGCAAAGGTTATCTCAATATTTACCCTGCTGAACACCCATTCAAAATATTTCAATCGACATGATACTATTGGAAGCACTGAGGTAAGAATTTTTTGTAGCTTTAAAACTTGAAGCATGGTTTCAAAGCTTCGGGTTTCAAAGCTAAACACACAACATGAGGCATTGCTTTTTTACATTTAGATCATGAAGAGAAATGTGTATTAAACTTGAAGAACAAAGCCAAGACGGTAAGTAATAAAACAAAAGTATACTTTTCTTTTCTTTGCGGCGTGGGTACCATGTGTGCACACTAATATTCAAGCTTCTTTATGCTGCAGTTTTTTCGTCTGCTTATAAAATATTCGTTTTAGTTAAAATTGCCTACTTGCCATTAGAGCGCGATAATCAAAGGACATAGCCAAACTTCTATTGATCCTCAGCGTCTACTCAAGAATAATTTGCAGCTCGCTCATGTCGGGCGTTGGGTTCGTCACCTCGCAGGCTGTACTGTTATAGTCTGAATAGTGGGACAGCTGAAAGGAACAAAAGCTCAAGTGCACCACCAATTATAAGATATCATGCATAAACTCCAATGCGGTCATCGTTTCTTCGTTTCCACAATACCTGAAATGTTTTATACCTGCGGAACAGGCCGATGTGAGAACTATCGCGCTTTCAAAGCTGGAAGGCACGAGTGCGGTATAGAACACAGCTGTCCTCTCATTCGCTGCAGTAGGTACTGCTGCATCTCGATAAGCTCTAAATTCACTTGCAGGTTACCGTCATGCATTCTTCTTGCAGTGAACTTCGTCAGCCCATTCGTCGGACTATGCCTTCATCATTCCATAGGTTACATCAATACTAGCCACTGCATCCTTAGTACCCATTTCATGGCTGCATTTTATCTTCGTTTTTTTTCCACCTCTTCCACGGTGCTCTCCTTCAGTCTTTATCTCCCAAATTCCCCTCCCTACGCAGTGTAGCATGCCAGCGATATTGAAACGCCGGCTAAATTCTCTGTTTCTTCATTAAAGAGTCTCTCTCTCTCTCTATAATGATGCGGTGTTTCAGGCAAGGCAAGTGAGTCCTGCTGACGTATCACGATGCCACGTTCTCTGTAATTACATTGGAGATGAATTCGGATTAATTTCTCACCTCTTAGCGCACCGTGGAATATATTAATCTTAATATATTCATGCCTATTAGCCGATTTCCTTTACGCCTCCAGGATACAACTACTGACAAAACACGAGCTCAAAAAAACATGAGCTCAAAAAATAACCTATATAATGCAAAATGTTTACGAGGAAAAAATGCGTCGAAAATAAGCTTAACAGACGCCTATTGTTGTGGTAATGCAAATTAAAGCGACAACTGGAGTAGTTCGAAGCGCCGTTTCGAGCCAGTGTTTTTCAGAGTGGACAAATTCAGGGAAAAGCAAGCGCACTTTGAAGCCCCACTTCAACAAGCAGTACCCGCAGGTCAACATTAGGTTTCCTGCCCAAGTTCCTTGTTATCACGGCGAATTGGCGCTGCTGCAAAACTGAGTTCTTCATTAGCACAGGGGCAACTGCTCTCGTAAGCCAGAAACTTGCAATTCGAGCAAAAACAGTACCGCCAACGTGCTTTCAATCACTTTATACTCGCTGATATGAGCGTTCGGCGTCCGTAATAACAGAAAGTTTGAAGCTAAGATTACATCAAACGTTATCTATATAAACAACAGCTTGAAAGCCTCCGCAATTCTAACGTAAGAAATAAGGTCTGCGGAAAAGCAAGAAAAATTCCCTACCCTCCTCAACGCTGCAAGGGGCGCGTTATGGGTTTTTTAATGCTGGTGTTTATATTAAACACTGCTATATAATTTCGGAAAATACGCGACTACCTGTTAATGCAGTATTAATGCCAAATAGATCGATACATGGCAAGCAGTAAGAAGATACAGATTTCACCATATGAAACCAGTAATAACTAAAATTGTGACACATACAAATGTCAATGAATAAGACAGAACCATGTACAAACTGTAGATTTTCAATCGACAGAGTAAGTGCCATAATTGAAATAGGTTGTAAATACAAGTCCTTGAAGCATCGCTTCAGCATTCCGCCGCCAGCACAATTCAAACATCCCAACGGGTACATTGGCAGGCAGCCTGGGAAGGCATAACACAACAGATAAGAACACACTCCCGAGCTTTGACTGACGTCATATCTCGTTCGGGGCGGAAAAGCAGCGCTGGAAACAAAGAAAGAACGATAAAAGTTCGACCGCGATATCGGCGCTATGAACATGGAACGAGCTCGAGGGCTCCTTCTTTCCAACGACGATAACTGCGACTTTGTACGTGCGCTTGACGTCGCTCTGCAAAATGGGAATCGCCATCAGGCCAGGCGTCGATGGGTTTGTTTCTTACTGTTCTCGCTAGTGATGCTGTGAGGATATATTATTTCGCGTTATTAAGGTGCTATTCACCGCTTGCATGTTTTGAAAGTTCTGAAATATCAGTTTCTATGGCGAAGCTGCAAACGCTTAGAGTGAACTTGAAAAGAAATTTCGCTTAGGGGTTGTTTTAAGTTCCAGATTCGTGCCAGAAAAGTGCCTGGTTTACTCGAGAAGAGATTCAATTATTCGAGAAGAAAAAAGATGTCCTAACATCACGATTGTGGTAATCACCTGTTGCGGCCAATCTTAGAGCAGTGAACTGTGGTAACGTCCTGCGATTAGTTACTGAAGGGAACCGCCTTACTAAATAGGACCATATAAGGGATTAATGCGGCCGGTAGTATGCGCTACTTTGAAAGTGCGCGGAGCTATTCGTGTTCGAATATCTGGCCATTATCTTTGGCTTCTTCCGAAGATAAAATAAATTCAACAAGTGAGAATTTAAGCTTCAACGAACGGATCATCAGTGGCGATGTTCACTTGCGTCGCCAATCACTTCCCTCAGTGTTCTCTTACGGCATCCAAAGTATAGTTCAATGGTAGAGAACTAATGTAGTGTCTGGTGGCGACACTGTAGGAAGATGATATGCTCCACCAGAAAAGTTAGATACGAGAGTTTATCGAGATATCTTATCTTCCACTACAATGAAAAATGCAAAAGTTACAGGTAATCGAAGATCATGTGATTTGGTTACCGGCCCTGCGGACATTAAAATAACCTCTGAATAGAAATCGTTGTTGCAGACAAGGTAGCGGTTAAAGCCGACGTTGTTGTTAATTGCTGGACCATTACGAAGGTGTTTAACCGTGTATTGTAAACACATTGTTTTGATGCATAATTTATTTTCTTCAAATAGTTTTCATATTTTCTATGTTTACTATAGTTACTAGGAGGATCGAACAGCTTTCTTGTTGCTTATAATATTTGTTTGAAGCGATAATTCTTATTCAAGCGCTGACGTTGTACATTACACGGTTCTTATACATGACTCAATACAATTGGTTAGGAAAACAGTGGTTCTTGTTTTCTGGAGAGAAGATGAGAAAGGTTAATGAAGAAATTTTTATATATCTTAGATAGACTCCGTGACAAATGAAAGACTGCGGCTTAAAGCAGCGCACCTTAATTAAGATGATGTTTCGAAGCAAAAAAATACAAACATTGCTATTTTGTTTCCTATTTGCAGCTGGTATTTAAACCTTGAGGTAGAGAACAGTGTTCCTGTGGCATGCAAAATTACTGAATGGAACTTCATGTTATTGGAACATTGTGCGAGCTGCAATGAAGAAACAGAGATAGTCTTCACGCTTCCTTGTAAGCACCCCATGTGTGGACCTTGCCTCCAGGCCCGTCAGACGCACAATTGCCCAATCTGCAGGATAGAAATCGAGAAAAGAGAGGTGACGTAAACGCTTTCTTTGTCTTTTTTTTCTACAACAGGCCCGCTGGCCCCTTCGGGCCTGATTTAGTGACGAGAACGTTCGAAGCTTTCGGTATGCATGTGCTCTTGGGGACCGCACAGATACTGCTGTAGATTAGCCAGGCCCTCGTTGGAGGCTGGCTAGCCGACCACTTTCTGGGGTGAAGCAAGCACCAATATTACCAGTAGCCCTGCCTGGCAGGTGTATCTTTCAGTGTCAAGCCCTTTATCTGCAAACAGCACTAATCATCTCGACTACACGGAACTGGAAAACCTGCCCTCTTCCGTGAACCTGCTTCCTTAAAATTCTTGCATGACATTACCGGAAAAGGTGGAGTGAAAACTGTGGCATTAACATAATTTTTAACAGTCCTGTACGCGAAAGAGCCTCACAAAGAAGCTGACTTTAAAGAACGAAAACACAAACTATGCGCAAGTACTATTTGGGCAAAGTTCAGGCTTAAACCTTCGTAAAAAATGATTCATGGTAAAATATTCCTTACCAGCACTCCTTCATTTGGCAGCACACAGTTAGTGAAAGCGTTCAAAAGAAATGGTGGTAACCGGTTTTCTTTTATTACTCTGAGCATCCTATTATCATCAACATATGCTGCGATGACCCCCAGCGTCAAAAAAGAAAGGCTTTATTGTGTGGCAATTTTACTATACTGCTTGCACTTTCAACCTGAAGAATTTATTTGAATGGGTAACTGTACTGCTAGACGCAGGCGAAATATACGTGCAGAAGGGAAAGTGTTCACTAATAGCTAAGAAGGTTGAAAGGAAAGTCACCAACATTTTGCTTTGTTTTGCGCAGTCCGCCACACGTCCAGCGCACGTTAACGAAGGCTTACGACATGTCTACCTTGAATGTCCTGCTTGCAGCGAGGTGATGGCATACTTCGCAATGAAAGTAAGAACATAGTGCTCGATGTCTGGTTTAAGGCGTTTCTATCAGGACGGCAATCTACACACAATTTATTACCTGATATTTCAAAGACTGTGTGACATGGTAATTGAAAGAAAAAAAGTGGTGTCTGTTGAAAGTGCGCAAATCTGGGGAAATTCCTTCCTCTCTTTGTTATGTAGACATAGACCGCTTTCAATAAAAATGCTTATTCGAAAAGCTAACGCTTAAACTTTAGCACCGCGGAAGTGTCTATTTAAGAGGCAAAAAAGCTCATTCATAGCTCACAATAAAAAACACAGGAATATTAACCTCTTAAGCCAAATGAACGTATTACTGATAATATTTACGCAGCCAAGTAAACATACTTCTAAATTAATGACAGTTTGCAGCTTTTTTTCATGTTGAGATGCCTTTAAATGGTTTGAATTTTCTTAAGATAGGTGTGCTGGTTACTGGGCTACAGCCTCGTGGTAACTTCATAGACATAACTGTAATACTGACACAAAGATTTGTGACTAATAAACCGCACCAAGCTTTCCGCCATCCCCACCTCTCCACGGCTGAGTAATGCTTGACTATATAACTTGAGACTCGAACGGTGCACTTTGTTCACTGTACTACTAGAGTAATACATGGCTGATACTACCTTTTACGTTAGCGGACCTGGTGGAAACACAAAACTAATGTAGAAAGAATAAAATTCATGCGAAATTCTCGGCAGGGCTGCATTCTGCCACGTTAAAGCTCATTACATTGCACGATCATAGCTTATTTCAGTATGTTCTTTATACTGTGTCAAGGGACTCATTGAACTGGTTTAACGAAATTCCCTTTCAGGTACACATCTTTAATGAGCACGCTGACATAAGAGTGGATGCCAAACAACCACAATGCCGCATAAACCAGGTGATTGCCTTTCAACGTAGGCTGGAATCTTTTACTTCTTTTTCGGAGTGAATTCACTGACAAGTAAACTGTTGCGTGCAGGATGCGAGAATAATGCAATAAATACGCCGCAGAAGACAGAGAAACAGAACTTAGACGAAGGACACATAGAGTCTCTTACTATTAACTAGAAGGAAAGCTGGCCGCACTACACGTGTACCTCCATGGGCGCGCAAAGCATCATGGGGCGATAAGCTACTTGGTGCAGGATAGTAGGTTTTTTTTCAGGACCACAGAGTGGCTGTACAGAGATGTCCCATTCCGTATCCACGGCGCGCTCCGCGCGCAGACGACTTCGGCATAAATGTAGTGCGCAAAAGCCATAGCAGCGAGAACGCAACAGCACACGACGCCAATAAAAGGTTTTTGTTTTCCGAAATGCTGCGGAAAAACCTTTTAAGATGCTGAAGGGACAACATTTTTTTCAAAAACATATTTCTTTTTAAAAGGGCGCCTGTTAAGCACGAAATATTGACTTTTGTAGTCTGCAATGCTTGGCCAATAGGAGAGCAAGCCATCGCTGATTTTGGGCAAACTTTGCATTTACGTGCTTTTCTGTTCGCTTGTTGCAATTTATAGACAAGATATTGAATGTTAGGACATTCTTGATTATCGAAAAACGTTTGTTTTTTCATCATTTTTTGTCCAAAAGTTGTAGTTCTGCAGTCGGTAGCTCTCCGCCCCATGATGCTTAGAGCGCCTATGGTGGTACAGGTGGTCTCGAGGAAGCTCCATGCAAACTCCCATAGGCGGGGCGCCAGCTTTCCCTCTAGTTAATAGTAAGAAACTCTATGGAACGACACGAGCGCTCTGTCTTCGTCTTCTGCTGCGCTAGTATTTGCCTTTCGACTATGCAGCAGGAAGCCTAAAAAGCTGCGCTGCTGCAGAAAGGCCGCTTTAATTAGCCGGCACCTCTGAGGTTGCATACTGATTCTATAGACACATACTTCAACGAGGTGCGTGCATGCCTGACATTAAACTGTGAGAAAAATTTTAGTAAATAACAACAAAGTCTTGGCACAAATTTTGAAACGAGGCGCCTTATCAAGGAGGAAAAAAAGAAAAAAACTGGCAAAGGTGCAAGCTGATTTACACGATTATATTCCCAATCTTTTACGCTTCGGTGCTTTAAATATCATGGCACTATGATGCTTACACAACTGACAGATGACGCTTCTGAAATAAGAGTTGTCATCCTGAACAAAACAAAACTTTGGAAATAAAAAAGGCAAATGAAAAAAATGATCACCTGCGCTTTCTTAAGCTTTCTTGCAAGAGTACTATGACGCAAATTCGCGGGCAAAAGCGCTTATTTCAAAGAGTTGGGGGCTAGCCTCCTCTGCTTAAAAGTCATCCGATACAGTTTTCCTATATTTTCTTGGTACGTAAATTGCTACAGAAAGTTAAGTTGCTAGAGAAAGTTAAAAGACGAGGAAGTGAAATGACGACACAAGCGCGTAGTGTCACGTCTTCGTCTTTGGCGCTGTTCCCTTCGCTTGACTTGAAGTGAAAACTACTCACCCAAAAAAACTACAGAAAGTTACCGCTCAAGTCTACGGTCAATTGGCTAGTTCCTGTCTTGGAAAGAATAGCGCATTCCTGAAGAAATACATTTTTTCTGCCTAACTGAAATCTTTTCGGTCTTTAAATAGAGTGTAAAAGAACAAGCAACACAAGTCGAAGGAGCTCAGGGGGTTGTAAATCAGAGCACTGTATGTCTCATCACAACAGGTAATTATTGAATGAGTTGGCTAGACCTCGTAGATGTGAAGAAGTGCTCCAAACTGTGGGGATACGGAAAGCCAGACACTTCTCGCACGCAACAAATAATTTTAATCATACGTTAAAACATCCTTTATGCTCCTAGTGTGAATGATTACAAAAGAAAGTTGTAGTGAGTAATGAAGGATTATACTATTATTTTAATATCCAGCACCAACTGTTCCCTGTGACAGAAAAGTCATCTCTTTTAGGAAAGCAATACTGAAGAGGTTATAACACAGTTATCGCCTGCTCGTGCTATTTCCACTTTTTTTGACAAACTCTGGCTTAATCTGAAAATTTTTCCAGAAAAACACTTCATATTGTTGAAAGAAGGAAGGGCAGACTCTATCGCAATTCCGTTAAAGCCCGTTAAAACCATCTTCTGCTTTTATAGGTTGCAGTTATGCTCTCGTATAACTTTATTTAGACATTGCCCTGTTTGCTTTGTGTAACATTTGCAAAAGTCTGACAACCCCTTTTGTGCATTTCCCAAATGGCATCTGGAGCTTGCCGGTGCAAGCAACCATACCAACCCTACCTGAAATGTTTCGTACCTCATAACACCGAAAGTTTTACGGTATTCATAAGACGTTGTCAGCGTAGAATAATATAACGCGGTGAATTCTTTGCAAAACAAAATGTAAACGAAATGAACCGACATAATTTTTCTCTCCTATTGCACGGGACTGTGCTGCAATAGGTATTAACAGATGCAACCGTCATACTCTTAGCCATGAATTCCTGTTCATCAGTTTTTATTTGAATGATGACCTCCCAATTTCAAAAGATAGGGAACGAACCTGAGTGCTTTTCCTTCGCTTGCTTTTTTGAGGTTGCTGCGCATGACGCTTCAGACAGACACTCGCGGCGACATACTAAGCGGCCGACTCTGCATTCTCCTGCGTAAACTTTATTCCTCGTGCTGCTTTCCTCACCGCAATGTACTTCGCGCCTAAGGCCGCCTACTGTGGCATGTGAAATCGAATAACCGAACACGGGCAGATGGCAGCTGCCGATATTTCGTAAAAGCGGTGCTGGTGTTAACACAATTTTCTTGAATATTCAAGCTGTGTCGCCTGCAATTATGGTATATCAGGGATCCTGGGGAACCTTTGTTTCAATGTGGCAGTAGCTTACGTTCCATGTTAATGTTTTTGCAAAGATGGCGGACAGCTTAGCAATAAATAAATGCCTGAAATTATCACTGCAACCAATTAATAATATTGTGTATTCTCGTATTTTTGCGATGGTAAACAGACTACATATTGGTTTAAATGTATACACGGAGGAATTCTCATATCTGGTCACACCAGCATTGCTAAAAGGTTTTTCTCAACGGCTCTATGACAATATAGGAGCACTTTAAAAATGGTCCACCGCGTCCCGTGGAATGCCAAATGCACGGAGAGCAAGTGATCCCGATGGACTATGACGAACATGTGAATGTGCGCTCAAAACAAAGACTACAAAATGGAGCATTGTTTCCAAGGTGAGCATTTGGGTTTTTGAAATATAGTGTGAGGACAGCCTGGTTACTTGAAATGACGCGTTACAAGAGACTTTTAATTAGAGAATTAGAAATATAGACCATGTTTTATAGCAAGGGCTGTTTGTGAGAAAAGCCATTTTTTATTACATAATTCTAAGCAGGTTTACACCATAAGAAAAAAAAGATTCCGGCTCTCGCACTTGTGTAATATCATGAAAACAAAGGATACCAAGGGGTAACTGTGTCACCACTACGATTCTCGGAAAAATGTGTGAATCTCTTAACACAAAGAATATTTTGAACCCAGGCATGGGCCGTCCTCAGAACGCCCACATACGTCAGTAGTCGGCAATGTGGTCAGCCTACAGTATGGTAGATGTGGGTGAATTAGCAACAGGCCACATTGCGCATATTGCTATTACAGCCCCCATCCTTACCAGTAATTCCCAGAAGGGCTTCTCACGAGGGCAACTTGGGCTCATGTAGCCCCTAAACACCCTCATCGGCGCCCTGTAGTTTTCCCCGTATTTATATACGCGAGCTCAAACCGGCTGGCCTCTCTATAACCAACACAAGTCCATGTCTGTACTGAATTATCTCACCTTGTTTAAAAACAAGCGTTCGCCCTCAGGAGCTGGACACATTTGTCAGAGGCAGGGCTTACAGGGTGACTTTGTGGGGTGCCCAGATTAGGCAATGCGGGCTTAATGAGCAGCTCAACATGCCCCTCCCTCCTCCCTCGGTTCAAACTAGGACAGATTCGGTGATCTATGGGCAGCTCACAGAAGGCTGATGGGGATCCCCGTTGCGGAACTCAGATTAGTTCCATATGGGCCTCCCTTTATTGCACTCAAAGAAGCCCCATTTCACAGCTTACTTTGGTCAACATGGGGAGAGAAGCGCAGGCAATTGAAGTGGTCTTTAAAGACATACATATTCAGGACGTTAACGTTCACTGAATCGAAGGAAAACGCAGAAAAAATGGCTGCTTTTTTATTTCGTACTGTTGACCATTGGAAATCTGTACTGTAATCACTTTACAGCTTAAGGACAATCAATAAGACAGTAGAAGGAAAATAACGAAAGCTGCCAGTGGGACCCAAACGCCCGACCTGCATATTTTGCATACGGTGTTACCGAAAATGAACTGTAGGGCGGATCTCCAATTTTATAATTTATAGGGTATTTTTGTTGCATGAGACCGAACGCCGGACGTTGAGAGCGTTTACCACAGCCAACTTTGTTCACAGCGGCGCAAATAGAACGTCATTGCATTACAACAACTGTCGCGTGGAACGGGATCGTACAGTGAGGTCGTCAGGTGTGCGAGAACCTTTTACCGCTCCTGCGTTCCGCGTCGTCGGCGTAGTTGGCGTAGTCGGTGTAACCGGTTGTCCAAGTAGCAAATCGAAGCGCCTCTTGGAAGGTGGCTACCGAGAGAAGATCCCGGGGAGTAGCCAGCATTGCACAACGCCACCTACCAGCCACGAAGAGCTGCACTCAAATTTCACATTGCCGACTATCGTTATCGTCAGCCATTTTTTTTGTGCTGCCTGCGGCATCAGTGATGTCAGAACAGATGTCTCCTTTGATCTATTGAGCAGAGAACGGTAAAGAAATGAGAGCATACCGAATGACGTAAACGTTAAGCAAGCTAAAAGAAGCGGAAACCAAGAAAACGATACGGAAATGTTGCGTGACTTTTTGTAAATTCAGTTTTCGATAAATTGTAGACAAGTTGTTTAATAATAATTCAATTAAATTAAATCAAACTCAATTCATTTATTTCACCACATATATACATGGTCGGAGCTCTTGGGCAAAAAGCTGCTCGGGGCAGCTTGACGAGGCCCAAGAGACCATAACAATGCAGAGCAGTGCAGATACATGATTGCAATATGACAACAAAACTATATTATATGCAATGTGTTAGATACAAGGAAAACACGGCTAGTATGTACTATACAAAAACTGACTCTGTATAGAACTGAACATATTACATGTTCAAAAACCAACTATCGTAGGCCATGTAATCATGTAATGGACGTCAGTATTTGACAAAGAAAAACAATGCAATCAACAGCTGGACAGACGTTTAGGTTTTAGAAATTAGAAAATGGATTAAGAAATTGTTCCCGCAAATCGTTTCTTGTGGGCTTAGCGTTAAATTTAAACTTGTTTAACAGTGAGGGGATGTTATGTTTCAATGACTGGTTTTTATAATTTGTTCGGAAACGGGGAACGAGCCAGTTTTCTGTCTTTCGTGTGGATACGACTGGTTCGTGGTGTTGTAGTGAAGTGGCAGCAATTAAAAAGTCACGAAATGAATTAGTCGAAGGCTGAAACACAATTTGAAATAAAACCGAAAAAAACAACCATATGACACCTGTCGGATCCGAACCCTCAACTTCCGAGCTACGTCTGGCAAAAGTAGCACCCAAAACCACTTTTACATGAAGTAGGGAATGAAGTCACAGTCGCATCCGGTAGGAGAAAGGCGAAGGAGGCAAATTTCCTCAGACTAACCCACTAAAACGTCCGGTTGGCTTCTGTGCACATCAGCGAATAAGCTGATTTAACAGGACGGAGAGAACCAAGAGATGCTTAGTATTTGATGTACAAGGAGTGTCTCCATTTGTCATTGGTTCGTTGTGCCTTGTAACAATAAAAGGCGTGCATATTCTGTCTATCTCATGGAGTTCTATCTAGATCGTGAAGCGTCATGCGCCGGAGTATTTCGCAGGCAACTGTGCGCATCTCCGTACATTGATCCGTGTGCGTGGAACCATGATCTAAAGTTTTTTGCTGAGAGAATGCTTTCGAAAAGGGCAATAATCAAATGCGCCTGTCATTTCTTGCTTGTGTACAACAGGGTGGAAGGGAGTGAAAGACGCAAGAAAATCGAGAAAGAAGTTGAATTGCTTAAAGACATAATAAAGGTAGGCTACGCTTTCTTGTTCACAATAAAGTGTTGCCCAGCTCAAAGTGTTGCTACCGGCATTTGCGGTCCAAGCAGAATTGCCGAAAAACTCTCGCTGCTTTTCCTGCTTGTAGCTTTTCAAGAGTGTTAATGTCCCCGCTGCTTGTAGCGAAAGTGCGTCCGGCTCTCTCAGAAAAGCACTTATGTAAAGAGGGTCGGCAAGGTGCATATGTTGTCTTCATAGCTCCAGCACTAATAAGTAGTACCTGGCTGGTATGCTTGTAAACAAATATTTGCTCCACGTTATAGGAAGCAATTTTCCTTATTGAAAGGATACAGTGGATTTGGCCAAATCGAGAAGTACTGGGTGTGACAAAGCAGCATAGCTTTTGCAGGAGTATAGCTGGGCATTTACGACACACCCGAAGCTTAAAACCTCTGAAAATGGCTGCAGAAGTATCGCTGTCACCTCTGACGAATCTTTATAGGTTTTTAAACACCTTAAGTAACAGGCCGAGGCCCTGCGGTCTGGGAACATTAAACCAGGACTGTGCACTTAAAAAAAAGAGAAGTGGGCTATTTAGTGGCACAGGATGGATTATATATACCAATCACCCATTATCTGTCACACGATTCTTCAGTTCCTCTATAAATTGCACGAATACCTCATTTCCTATTATATGCAAGCGTCGTTCTCTTTGAATTTTTTGCTTTATCTCTTCATAATTTTCTTCACTTGACAGCACTCATATCTAAAATAAACGAAGCTTGCTAATAATCAGCTGTACTTCCTATAATCAGAAAAATTTCAAGCTGCAATGCTTCGCATGTAATCAAGTTCTTTTTCGTCATCCGCGAAATTACGGATACATTTGAGGCATATTTCTGGTAAGTAAAAGTTTTACAGAGCATGGTTGCCTTGTAAAACATTTTGCTTTTTTTTCACGAAATAATTTTAATGGAATAAAACTTGTTCTACAAGGCACTGCGCTGGCTAATGCTAATCTTCTGACCGCCTAGTTCACGGTAACATGCAGATTACGATTGAATCTGAAACAAGCCTGGAAGCTAGCAATGAATTGCTTACACCTTGATGAATTTACTACTGAATCATTTGTGGCTGTGGGTAAAGTCCTGAATGCATTTTCGCAATCAAACATTTTGTACGTATGAATAATCTAGATTAGGAAACATTATACAGAATGCTTGAGTTTTTATTTCTTGATGACTGTCGCTCTCGTACCATTTCCAGAAACTACAAGAAAGGATTGAGAGGCTGCAGACGCCACTAGTGACCCACCGCCAACCTCAGCTCTCCTTCCAAGCCCACCTGTCCCCTTCAAAAGTGCCAGCTTCCACTAACCTAAGAACTTCCAAACAGCTTCAACCTTCAGAAAACTTCTGCCGCCTGTGAGAGGCCTTGGCTTGATATAAAGGCATTCATTATAATAAAAGCACTGCAATATTCGTAGAGAGTAAATCATGACGATGGTCGTATGTTTGTGGGTCAAGTGCAGCTTTTTGTCAATGAGCGCCAAGGTCATGGTGTTTTGATCTATTCAAGCTGTGGTCAGCAACCCATTTTGCTAAGCATCGTTTTTATTATGATGAGTTTTTAGGGCGCAAGGACAGCTTTGGCCAAAGAGCGCTATGACACAAGTAGATTTAATTGCGCAAGATGGGGTCCAGGACCCATTTCTCAAGCATTTCACCCTAAAGAAGCCGAGCACCAGAAAGAGGAACCTTGTACCCAGTGTATCGCTGGTGGGTTCCGGGCAGCACTGGGGATTGAACCCGGAACTTCCCGCACAATGCCACTCAGGCCACTAGGCCATCCCTGCGGTGAAGCAAGCAGCGTTTTTAACTAGGCCATCCAGCTATGCTTTTATCAGAGGCAAAAGGAAATGATAGTGTGCACAGGTGCTGAACTTGTGAAACTGTCGATACACGCAAGTGTCAAATAGTGCATCTGATTTATTTGTCTTCTTTCCGGGAGGGTTCAACCTCTGTTTTAGCAGTGCGTTTTGGTTGCCCAAGCTATTAAGGACAAATTTTTAAAATAAATATGAAAATATTTCAAAATGACAAATTTATTCAGGTAAATAGAGCCGAAAAACTGGAGGCGACATTTAAGCTCCGCCTCAAGGTTATGGCGCGATAGCCTTAATGAGTTGATGCACATATCTGCGGAATTGTAATTCTCGGCTTTACGTTCAAATATCCCAGGCAATGCTCAGTCAGGAGATGAGCTGCAAATAATGATCAATGTGTTAGACATACAGAGCAGTACGATGGGTCTAAAAATGAGCATGCAGAAAACCAAAGCAATGTTCAGCAGACTAGCAAGGGAACAGAGCAGTACGGTGGGTCAAAAAATTAACGTGAATAAAACCAAAGTAATGTTCAACAGTCTAGCAAGAGAACAGCAGTTCACAATTGGCTATGAGGTGCTGGAAGTGGTAAAGGAATTCCTCTACTTAGGACACGTAGTGACAGCTGAGCCGGATCAGAAGAAGGAAATAACTACAAGGATAACAATGGGGTGGAGCGCAAATGGCAGGTTCTCTCAAATCATGAATAGGAGGTTACCAATATCCCTCAAAAGAAAAGGGTACAACAGCTATATCTTACCGGTATTCACCTATGGCGCAGAAACGTGGAGGCTAACGAAAAGGGTTCAGCTTAAGTTAAGGACAGCCATGGAAAGGAAAATGATAACTGTAACGTTAAGAGACCGGAAGCGGGTGGAGTGGGTGAGGGAACAAATGCGTGTTAATGACATCCTAGTCGAAATCAAGAGGAAGAAATGGGCTTGGGCAGGGCATGTAATGCGGAGGCTAGATAACCGCAGGTCCTTAAGGGTAACGGAGTGGATTCGAAAAGAAGGCAAGCGTAGCAGGGGCCGGCAGAGGGTTAGGTGGGCGAATGAGATTATGAAGTTTGCAGGCATAGGGTGGGCGCAGCTGGCAAAGGACCGGGTTAATTGGAGAGACATGGGAGATGCCTTTGCTCTGCAGTGGGTGTAGTCAGCCTGATGATGATGATGATCTCAGGGAGCCCTCATATCACTCCTGGCGCAATGCTATAGCGGTTAAGTGATGCGTCACTGGCCTGTGACAGCAGGTGCTGCCAGTGGTGGAGCTAGTGAGACCCAGGTTTATCTTGCCGATAAACTTCTCGCGAACAATGGTTATTTAACTGCCACCTGGCACGGTGCTCAGTTTGCTCAAAATTCGTCCTGCAGGTTGTGTTGTTACCACAAGGGCACATGACATTGGTGGCCCACCTAAGTTGCCGGAGCAACCAGCCGCCCTGGCCAAGAGGCGGCAAACAGTCGCGAACGCCGACGTCGCACAATTTTTTTTTCGGAAAGGATGGCACCAACGCTGGCGTAATAAAAATTTTAAAGTGAGGAGCACTTCAGGCAACCTTTTCAAATTTCTGTAGAGCTATTTGGCTGATGCATCTGGTGGTGTGTATATTTTACGCAGGGGGCGCATTCTATAAGCTGTCCACTTTCCATCGTGCATTTATCTACCATTTGGCCCCCTGTCATTGGTCATTAAAATATACCAACTGCTTTCAAGCGCCTGTGGGAAGCGACCCGATCATTCCGTGGTTGGTGATGGCACTTCAGCATTGGCTGCAATGTACAGCCAATGCTGAGGTGCATTTCAGTGGTCTGTCAACAGAAGGCGACCGGACCTCATCTCTGGTTGCCAATGGCTGCGATATGCAGCCAAAGTTTGGGTCCGGTCACCAACCACCAAATCGTCGGGTCGCTTCCAGCAGATGCTTGAAAGCCGCTGGTATATGTGAGTGAACAGTGAGAGAGGACCAAATGAAGGCGAAAAGAACAATAAAGAACGCACAGATTCTAGAATATGGCCCCAAATGTTGCTTAATTAGCAGGTTATTATTATCTGATCATTGATTGATGTTCTGGATCATGAAGAAATCGAATCAATGAGAATTTGAATGTAATTTTAATTACCATATTTTCAAATATGATGTTCTTGACTAGAAAGTTAAATAAATAAAACGTTAATGAACCCGCTGCGATAGCTGAGTGGTTAGGAACGCTCGTCTACTGAGCCGGAGTTCCCGGGTACGAACCGGACCACGGCGGGAGCGGAGGCCCTCCTTGCGTCGCAGGACACAGACACCTAACATCTCGGTGTGAACCGGGGTGCCAGTGCCATTGCCCTACGTGGCCTGGAGACATGCGCGTAATGTGAGGGCTGTGCGGTGGCCCTGAGACCTCAAATGGTCCAAACTCGCTTACTAATAGTTTTCCATCCATCTATCCATCCATCGAAACGCAAACGGCGTCCGGGTGCTATGCGATGTGAGTGTACGTTAATGATCCCCAGGTGGTCGAAATTATATCCGGAGCCCTCCACTACGGCACCTCTTTCTCCCTTTCTTCTTTCACTCCCTCCTTCATTACTACCCTTACGGTGTGGTTCGGGTGTCCACCGAGATAAGTAAGACAGTCACTGCGTCATTTCCTTTCCTCAAAAAACAATTTTTATTTTCATTTTAACGTTAATGCCTTCCACTGAGACCATGGGTAGCTGCGCGGCAAGTATTGAAATTATGATAATAATAATAATAATAATTGGTTTTTGGGGGAAAGGAAATGGCGCAGTATCTGTCTCATATATCGTTGGACACCGGAACCGTGCCGTAAGGGAAGGGATAAGAGAGGGAGTGAAAGAGGAAAGGAAGAAGGAGGTGCCGTAGTGGAGGGCTCCGGAATAATTTCGACCACCTGGGGATCTTTAACGTGCACTGACATCGCACAGCACACGGGCGCATTAGCGTTTTTCCTCCATAAAAACGCAGCCGCCGCGGTCGGGTTCGAACCCGGGCCCCAGGTGGTCGAAATAATATCCGGAGCCCTCCACTACGGCACCTCTTTCTTCCTTTCTTCTTTCACTCCCTCCTTCATTACTACCCTTACGGTGTGGTTCGGGTGTCCACCGAGATAAGTAAGACAGTCACTGCGTCATTTCCTTTCTTCAAAAAACAATTTTTATTTTCATTTTAACGTTAATGCCTTCCACTGAGACCATGGGTAGCTGCGCGGCAGGTATTGAAATTATGGGAAAACGCAGAAAAGCCATTACCTCATTTCGCCGCTCTCTGAGTGCGGCACACAACTTCAGGGAACCGGTCAGGAGTGGGTGTAGCCGCTTTCAAATAATTAACAGTGCAACGGGGTCTGCTTTTAAGTCATATTGTTGAGTCCTTACGGCACTCCTACGAACGGAAAGGTCCCGAATGGTAAGAAGAGCGGTTCGCCTTCCATAATATACATTTATAGACTATGGGCTCCCATATGTGTGCTGCTACATGGCTCAGATGCAAAACCCGTTGATCGGTTACTTCCGCCAAAGATGGTACGCCCGCACTTTGACACCTCTGTTATCTCCCGCTGGGTGGAAAGCGGCTCTGGAAAGGAAGAAAGGAAAACAAAAGTAGGAGCGTGATATCAGCGCTATGCACACGGCACAAAGCGAGGGCGTCTTTCAGTCCAAACAAGATAACTGCAGCTCTGTCCGTGCGTTACGGCTGTGTCAGCGACATGGAAATCAAAGCGGTCCAGCAATGCGATGGGTTCGTTTTCTCAATTGTCGTGTTTTCTTTAAGCGGCGGTTTTTACACGGCCCGAAGAACTGCAGCTGTCGCTATTGTTCTGAGGGCAACCAAGAATTCATTGATTTCACTGCAGCGGCAAGGGTTTAGCCGATTCTTGCAAAGAGGCGGTATCATGGCTAAGTTTTTTCAGAGCATTCGCGACGAAACCGGGAACGTAACTAACTTCAGGATCTTAGGCAATCAGTTATGTTTGTTCACAGGCCCCCGCAAGCAGCAAAACGCTGCCTAATCATCTGCAAACTAGCCTAATAGCATCATAATGGCACGATAGTGAACAGTTGGTTGTTGAATCCAACGTCGTGATAGATAGGGCCTCATTATAGCTTAATGCGGACCATTACTTGGCGCTGCAGTCGCAGTGCGAAGGCAGCAGTTCTTTCACCTCTGTCTCACCAAAATACGAAGCGAGCCTGAATCAGTTCCTCCATCTAACTCGGGACAAAAAAAAAAAAACTGCGTAATTGAGGTGGTCAAGTGCCCACTAAATATCTGTTTGTTCGGAATGATTCTTTCTATCGAAACTTCATTCCAGCCTTGTCTTGCACTTCCGCATTTTGATAGCAATAACAGTGCGACGAGCATCTCAGTGATGAATGGTATTGTTCAGTTCGCTCCGTACCATCCTCAAACTCCTGTGATCGCCTATAGAATAAAGAGCAACATAGAGAAAGGCCCGGTGTTGAAAGGAAAATGAAAATGTGAATCATCCAGAGCTGAGCCGCCGCGTTGGCTGAGTGGTTATGGCGCTCGGCTGCCGGCCCGAAAGACGCGGATTCGATCCCGGCCGCGGCGGTCGAATTTCGATGGAGGCGAAATTCTAGAGGCTCGTGTACTGTGCGATGTCAGTGCACGTAAAAGAACCCCAGGTGGTCGAAATTTCTGGAGCCCTTCACTACGGCGTCCCTCATAGGCTGAGTCGCTTTGGGACGTTAAATCCCCCTTAAACCAAAACCATCTAGAGCTGTAGCAAACAAGAGTAAAAGGTGCAGTGCACTTTGAATGTATAACTTCTCGGCGAACATAAATGAAGTCTTCTTCTTATTCCGAAAAGTTACTAACAGGAATGAATATCGCGTTGGTTCAGAATGAGGCTACCTTTCTGCGAGCTTTCCAAAACACATTAGGTGCGTTGAACACACCGACAGCGTGCAGAGACAGCTGCCTAGACATTGGTGGCAATTTCACGGGAAATGAATCCTCCGAAAACGCAAGAAATTTCTGATCGTTTTCATCTTTCGAAGTGCCATGAGAAGTGGCAGAGTTTCTGCTCGTACCAGCAAAGGGTGAAATCCATGAAATTTTGCACATTGCAAAACTTGCTAGTTCGGTGAAGCCCTGGGGTTTACTTAGCTGTTAGAGATAATATACTGAGGAAGGTGATTTAAAATATTTTTGTATTTTGTGTTTATGGGGTCGGCATATCAAATTCTCCTTTTCTTCAGATGCGATGCCTCAATTTCGCGTGCGCGGCGACCAGCCCCCCCCCCCCCCCCCCCCCCCTCCCCCCCTCAATAATAATAATAACAATTGGTTTTTTTGGGGAAAGGAAATGGCGCAGTATCTGTCTCATATATCTTTGGACACCTGAACCGCGCCGTAAGGGAAGGGATAAACGAGGGAGTGAAAGAAGAAAGGAAGAAGAGGTGCCGCAGTGGAGGGCTCCGGAATAATTTCGACCACCTGGGGATCTTTAACGTGCACTGACATCGCACAGCACACGGGTGCCTTAGCGTTTTTCCTCCATAAAAACGCAGCCGCCGTGGTCGGGTTCGAACCCCCCTCAAGAAATTTGCATGCTCGTGCACTGAGTACTCCTATTATTCGTGGCGCAGCCCTCCGAATTTATTCCTATTCTGCATTTGTGCAGAGTACATATAGCCGCCCTACCCGTATCCTTTCTTACTATCGCTCCCCCTTTCTTTCCCTTTCCCTGTCCTTTTATTCCCGCTTGTCGCAGCTCAGGTGCTTCAGGTTTCGATGGCAGATGGCGCGGCTAGAAACATCTTTACCTCCCATTGTTATTTTGTTATCAACTAGCCACTAACAACAACCGGTGCACCATGTAACTGTGATGAAACACAAGACTGCAAGTCTCTAAAATCCAATTCAATTCTCCTAAACCTGAAGCATTACAGAATATCTTCAAAAATAAAAATCTTTTTTTCGAGCGTTTCGTATCTATTGAAACATGCTTGCAAGGATTGCACTGACTGCGATGTAAGAATCATCATAGGAAAAGAAAATGGTACGAAGCAAATCATGCAAAGCAGCATTTTTGGTTTCGATTTGCAGCTGGTACTTAAATCTTCTCGTGGGAAATTGCACTCAGTTCCTATGCAAAATACTGGAATGGAACCCCGCCGTATTGGAGTATTGCGTGAGGTGCAGCTGCGCCCCAGAAATACTTTACGACCTCCCTTGTTCGCATTCTGTATGTTTTTCTTGCTCTGATACGGGTGCAAAGCACGCGTGCCCAAGCATCAAGGAGGAAACAGCGACAACGAAGGTAACGTATATAAACACTTCAATTCTCTTTTTCAGCAGTAAATTGCGCAGAGCCTTTGTCGAAAATTTCAACCAGCATAAAATTACCTTTATTGGTACGTGTATCACAGTATCCATAAATTTTGCAGCCGTCATCGATTACGTTTCAGATTCATTTGTTTTCATTGTAGTGCTGCGTGTTGAAAGACGCTTTTGAACATAGTTACTTTAACGCTTTGAAGCTTACTTTCGGAGCCCTATCAAACAATCGCATGCCTGAGAAATACAATTTTGCCTCCTCGCGCAAAAAAAAAATAGAGCACGGAAATTAATTTGGCCATATCTGCCAAATCTTGAAGACGTTGCCCGGATTCAATAGAATACAAACCGACGTGCTGAGATGGCACAAAAACGAGACAAAGACAACATAGCCCTGAAGTATCAAACAAAACATGTTATGATGCTGCACGTCAAAGCCATGGCATACATTTTGGAAAATGTGGGGTCAAGGTATTGCGTACAAGAATTTTTTTCAGTCCTCATAAGGCTGAGGCTGATCCGCCATTTGACCCACTGAAAAGCGAAGTCAAGCCCCTTTGCAGGCTGACCAAATCGTCACGAGCACAAATGTGTCCCTTCTGCCACATACGTATCATATCGAATTCCGCTATCCTGCGGAAAAGTGTTAACTGGACGGTTATCGATGCATCAACACATGTTTGCTGGAGAATTTTCTATCCTTGTCGACCCACCCTTCCAGGAACATTGCTGAGCACTATGGCTTCTACTAGATGCACGATTTATTTATTTATTTTCTCTCAGAGGCCCAGCATTACAGAGAGGAGCGGGTAGTACTAAATATATACAAGAACAATAGTTGTACAGCAGAATTAGATTATACAATCACTAACGCATCCTTAACTAACTAGGAGTTTACAACGGATGCGATGGAAGCGGGAAGGCGGCTCCACTCCTTAACTGTCTTAGGGATGAATGAGGCGAAACGAATGTCTGTGCGACTGCTTGGCACTTCAACCTTGAACTGATGGTAGCTGCTGGAAGGAATATATGAAGACGGCAGAAGTAGCGAGTCTCTGAGGTGATGGTTATAATGGTAGATTTTGTGAAACAGACATAAACTTGCAATTCTTCGAAGAATGGAAAGATCAGGAAGGCTCAGATTAGAGTTCATTACAGTTACACTTGCAGTTAGAATATAGTTAGAAAAAAATGAATTACGCAGCTCAGTTCTGGAGGATTCGATCTTCAGAATTAGTGAGGTAAGGTGAGGGTCCCATACTGATGATGCATGTTCTAGCTTTGGTCTGACTAATGTATTGTAAAGTACAAGTTTCGAGTTAGTGGGCACCATAGAAAAATTTCGACTTAAGTAACCAAGTAATTAGCGTTACTGGTTATGTACTCCACGTGAGATTGCGAGGAAAGGTTACTGCAGACATGAATGCTAAGGTATTTGTAAGATGAAGCCTGTGTCAGCAGAGTATCGTTAAGCGGGTAATCACAAGAAACCGCATTAGATGCATGACGGGAAATTCTCATGAACTTGAACTTAGTAACATTAAGCTTCATAAGCTAAGTTTGGTCTATGGAAACTCACAAGAATGCACTCGGAGGCTTTTGAAAAACATCAGATTCGTCTATGGGGTTGTTGGGTGAAAGCGTAGGGCCATCTTTTTTTAAATCAGCTCATTGCGCCACAATAAAGGACCGTTTCTTGCGGGGGTCTCTCTCCTTTTGCTGCAGACGTGCGCGAAAATCTTCGCGGACAACTGCCGGACCCGGCCAACACTTTCGATATAATGTCTCCCTCTTTCCTTTGACTCTTACATACTGTTAATTTATTGTCGAGCAAGGAACGTTAAATATCAGTGAAGAAACCCCACAAAGAAGACAGAGACAGACAGAGAAGCACTTTAATTGAAAAACAGAGAATTTATTCGGCGTTTAAAACCACTGACTTCCTACTATACTCGGGGAAAAGATTTCGGGAGAGAAAGATGTAATGAGAGACGAGTAGGAGATAGAGGACAAAGTTCACTGCCACACAGAAGGTCATAGCTCTCTAAGCGTTAACACCTTACTAAGGGAAATGCCAGCCAGTGATGAGCATCGGTAAGTATTTCAGAAATCGTTTTTTCCTAATGTGACTGTACAGCCCCCGCCAAAAGTATAGAGACCATGACACTTGCTTGTGAGGCCTGCGGCATGCCTCATTATGTATCCTCAGTGACATTAATCTTTCAAAAGAGTAATGGCTTCGCGTCCTGAATATTTCCAATACTTGAACTGCTAGATGTGCCAGGGAGTCCCGATAAACAGCTTAGAAGCAAACCCCTTGTCCTGTATAGTTTTTATGGGGACCGTGCCATGACCCGACAAATATAGAATGCAGCAAGATGTCATGGCAAAAGAGACGTTTGCGAGCCTGAGATCCGCGGCCTGACCACTCTAAAAGCCGGTATATAATAAGTGTCGGCGAATTGCAACCATTTTCCGTAGTGTGAGGTTGCAAGAATTTTATGTGTACAATTTAGAAAATTTCTCCTAGCGAAGTACAGCAGCGGTCGAAATAAGTTCGGACGCATTTCGTGTATATCGTGTACTTCTGCTTGCCCTTTAACGTAACAGATCAGAGACGAGTTCCTTATTTTTGCATTTGTCATCAAAAAATTTACTTACACTATTTTATATGCGGTAGCATCAGGTATTTTTTACAGTACTTTCTTTGTAATGTGCAAATATATTTAGGAGCAGAGAAATGCCCAGTCGCTGAATGAGAATGCGCAGAGCTACTTAAAGAGCTCCTATTACCACTGGCAAATCTATCATATCTCCGATAAAGTGTTCAAGTCCAAAAATAAAATTTTTAACCTTTTCTTCACCGAAGTGTTTGCTATTTATGTTCTTCTGGAAATTGAGATGTTTTCTTTTAACTTTAAGTTGCCTGCAAAGAACTCTCACCTGAACCGGAGCTTACAAAGCATGCGCCTTGAGTGCCCTGCATGCGAGGAGATCACACGTTTCTGCGATATGAGGGTAAGAAAAGATATCCATATTTCTTGCTCAGTCTTCCTGTCTGCATTGAGAATGTAGTTTAACCTACTGATGAATCGGCGGCAACTGACTGCGTGTATATCGGAAGAAAAGGTCAACGCAACAGCCGGAAAAGAAAAGAGAAATTCGCTTTCTGGTTACGAAAGGGCAGGCTTTATTTATTTATTTAGTTAGTTACCCTCAGGGCATTTATGCGTTACAAAGGGGAGTGAGAATAACCTACAAGTACAGAAAACAAAAACAGCAGCTAAAAAATTAGAATATAGTTACAGCACACACTGGTATAAAATCAATAACAACATTAACAAAAGGCAGCATTACACAAGGTTATCGAGGGAATTTCGGTTAGAAAGATATACAGTGCACAAAAATTGAACTGTCAGATTTTCGACTGCGGAATGGTTTCAACGGTGCTTTCAGATGCGCGTGATGTATTTTAGAAATAAAAAACAGAAAAATGACCGTACGAGTGAATGCCGCAGGCGCATAATTTTTTTATCCTTAACCAAAATTAAAACCGCAGGAATAAAAGCCTCGAGGAAGAAGCCTCCTTCTCTAAAAAAACATTTTATGCGTTCAAGTTTTTAAACACTGTCGAAAACAATGTCAGTGGCCCTTGTATCACACTAGTATTGTTGCTATTAAGAATAACCTCAACGAGGGCCGAAGCGCGAATTACCGGTTTAGGTGCATTTCGGTATCAAGTGCAACCGCGGCTTTGACATCGGATATGACTTACCGGTGCCCCGCTGCCAGCATGCACAAACCATAGGTGTCAATTGAATTAGGCAACGCGTAAGAAATGTTAGAAAGCTATAGTACCTCTGTTTACTTTTGTCTGCACCTGTGCGTATAGGTCAGCATGTTTCGTCATCACATACTTTTATAGGCACAGGATAAAGCCGTAGCTTTGAGACTAAGGACCTGGACTCTCTGGAGCAATCATCATGATACATTCATGAGAACACAGAAGGGGCAATGCAATAAGCGAGTGGATTCAGATAAACGTTCCAAAAAAAAAGGGTAATAACTTTACCAGAGTGGAAGCTTGGGCGAGTTGGTGACGGTTCACTTGCCGCATCGCGCTAAACAGACACGGACGCAGGGACAACAGCGCCCGTCCTGTTTGTGTCCCTGCGTCCGTGTCTGTTTAGCGCCTTGTGGTAAGGTAATAACTTTCTTCCGACATTTTCAACTGTTGTGGAAAAGGGCGTGTACAGTAAAACTATCTGATATTTTGTCCGTTGATCTACAGTTAGGATAGGCGGACATTTCAACGGAAGCGACTGGAGCGCACAAAACGACTTTTTCAGGAGCACATCACGACGAAGCATCATCAAATATTGCAATCCTTCGCACAACAAAATGTCAGGAGAAAGCAGGTAATAATTTTATAAACATGCTTTCAGGTCTGATTAAATTTTACACTTAAATTTGTCTACAGAGATAATTGTTGTACCGGAGCAAAGAAAACGAAGGATCTTTTATCGTTTTATTACCACACTGGACGATTAAAATTATTAGCAGCCAGTCAAATCTACGCCAAAAGGCCCAGACTGTGCTAGACGGGCTTCAGTTTCTTTGAAAAATATAAAGATCTCTACACTTTATGCTCCTAAAGTATATGGAAAAACCATTAGTGCAATAGAAAACTTCTGCTAAATAAAATTTAGAAAAATTGTTATGAAATGTTCTTTCCTACATTCCAAATCATTACATTTTGTATACCTACCTGAAATCAATTTCTCCGAATTTTTCTGAAGCAAAGAAAACTTCAGTAATGTTTGCGATTTTTAACTTATCCTTCTAGAAAACAACATGTTATTACGGGAACCATTACAATTATTCTTCACTGTTTTCCTGAAGGCAAACAATCCCATAAGGGCAGCTCACGAAAAGATAATGCAAACATTTCAAGCCTGCCATCATCAAAAAATTTTGTATGTGATTATATGACTCCGAGTTCCGGATGCTTTGTAAAAAAAGGCTGGAATGCACTTATGACGCCCATAATTAAGATCTACATAAAGCTCGCGCCGTCCCACGTTAGACCGAAGACTGCCCAAAGCGTGGCTCATAATTTTTGCTTCTGCCTTGCTAATGACTTTGCTTATTGAAATGGCTTGGCCTCTGTGTTGAGTGGGAGCCGGTTCTGTGGTTGGTGCTGAGAATCGCAGGGCTTTGCAAGAATTGCAAACATAACAAATGCAACTACGAGAACATAAGGGTGTGTGTTGACATGTCACCTAGAGTCAGCTGAAAGCAGCAGATTTTGATACGCTGTATGCTACAACACTGGTGTATAGCGAAAGGCATCTGATGTAAAGAGATATATGAACAGTACTGTCCACTGTTAAAGGGAACATGCGATCGCGTGGCCTTTATGCTTCACGAAGCCCTACTGCTTAGATGCGGCGAGAATGGGCGGTGTCAGGTGCATTCGGAGAAAGGCCAGCCGCCATGCTTACTGCGCATGCGTCTTGCGCCGACAATTCCCACAAGTTCTCGGCGGCAGCGCTCAGCGAAGAGCGGAGACCACGCAATCGCATGTTCCCCTTAACAGTGAAACGTACTGAAGATTTGGCTCAAAATAGAGTCACTTTGTTTGTGAAGTTTCATTGTCTGGTACTGTGCACTGGGAAAGGGATGAAATTCAAAGCGAGAAAGAAGAAGGGGCTGTAGCTATAAAGGTAACATCGACTATGCGTCATCCAGCTGACGTCAGCCTTTAACCTTGAAACAATCTAAGAGTGATTTTAGAGCCAACTGCTGCGGGAGTATGGGTTCAGTTGTCTATACCTCATAGCCTTTACCTCAGAACAGCGCACGCAGTTGTCGGAACCAGATCGAACACACGTGCGCCGCTTCCAGTAAACTCTCCATCTTCAATATGTACCACAGGCTGGTTACAAGCATAGCATGAAAATGAAGAAGTGCTGTAAGTGCAGCATTATGTCTGATCTTGAAGCCCTATCTCAAGATCTTTGAACTCTCACCAGCTCATTATACCTTCAACTAAGTTGCCACCATACCTCTGTTCAGCTTACATTGTTATCAGAATTAAGAGAAATTTTTAGCCGCCATATTTACTTGCTTGCTGCTTGCTCTTGTTGTTAGGAAGAATGAAAATGAAAGTGCACAGGCCTGCCCACTAGCTGAAGCCGAGCCACATCCCTGCCACGTGCAGAAAGCAGGAGAGTTGAGAGAGAGGCGAGGAGAGCAAAGAGGGAAATAAAAGACGTGCTCTATAATGCCCCAGGCTGATCCCAAATGCACTGCAACACCGGGCCAACCTGAGGCGGAGGTGAAGCAAGCTTCAAGCACTCCGCCACATTTCCAAAAATAAGCTTAATATATTGGCTCCAAATGGTACTCGTAGTTCTAGTTACACAAGTGACAAGCAGCATTAGAAGGTGGACACGTTTAGGGGCGCAGATAATGCGAGCTTCAGAAATGCCCTTCTTTTATGTTATGGGTTGTTTTTCTTCTGGTCAGACGAGCTGCGAATGTAGTATCACCCTTCACTGAATCTTATTAACCTAAGTCGAAGGAAGGTTGAAGTACATCGTGCTCCTGGTTCATTCTTGAAGCATCAAATAAAATAGGCTCTTTTACTTGGAGCTCGTCTCACGACCATCGCTAAGGCCAATTAAACGTCATGTTCCGGCTGCCGCTGATTGAACACGCTGCACCATGCTGGGACAATATTGGCCTTCACAACAATTATTGCAGTGCCGAGAGTACAAAGATACCGACTGCAAGGCACCACTACGATAGTCAGGTGGCGTTGCCGGCACTCTACTGAAGGTTATTACTGCCTGCAATTCGCAACCTCTTTTCATGCCACCTCCAGTACTAGAAGCAATGTGAACAAAAGACGCCCTACTCCTCGCACCAGTTAGGGACAGGTTTTGAACCAATTTGTATTGGCGATGGCGTTGGAATGCGCGAGTACGTCATTGTAGTAATAATCAAACATTATTAGGCTGGTTGATCAACAAGAACAATTTTGTCTTAGTCTCAGGCTCCAGCCTATAGTAAGAATGTTTTGTTTCAAAATAAAATTTTGAATACGTGTAAATGTATGCATCTGTGCAATCCATAATTACTAACAAGTATTTTATTTACGTTTGTCTTATAAAATAGGATCACGTTGACAGCTCCCATACGCGTCCGGAGACTTCCCGAACATCCGCACCGCAACTAACCGCTAATACTTCTGAACACCAGCAAACTAGTCAAAACGAGAAAATGCGCAGTACACCTCCGATTCAAGGGTAAGAACCAGGGTTTTTGACGCAAGGACGCCATGTCTCACGAAATAATTACGTAATCAAACGGGAAATGTAAAAGACAAATAACAAAAAAGCCTGCTATGATCAATATCAAGTGTCAAGATTACACCCGCCGCAATGGCTCAGTGATTATTGTGCTCGGCTGCTGACCCAAGGACGCGGGTTCGGTCCCGGCCACTGCGGTAGCTTTTCGATGGAGGCGAAATGCCAGATGCCCGTGTATTGTGCGATGTGAATGGAAGTTAAAGAACACCAGGCGGTCGAAGCTATCCGGAGCCCTTCACTACGGCGTCCCTCAGAGTCCGAGTCACTTTGGAGCGTTTAACCAAGTAAAACAAAAAAAAAACGGCTGAGGCTTAGCTTGGTTAAGCCTGGTGATTGCGAAGCAATAGTGTGTTATTCTCGGATCAGCTGGTAGTATGGCTGGTGGTAGTCTTGGGTTATGCTAGTGCTACGGCTTACAGTGAATCATCTAAGATGAAGTCATCCGTCGAATCCGTGTATGCCGACAAACATTTCCCTCACCAGCGTGCCCATTACAAAATCTTCCAGTATCGAATACAGCTGGTGTGACATCACTCTGACCGTAGCGCCCCTGGTGAGAGGAGCGGGAGTTAGGCCGCCGTTGGTGGCTACCGCCTCGCCTCGCGACGGCGTGAGATGGGGCCCCGTTTTTACACAGCTGGTGTGACGTCACTCTAGGTCACGTGGTGTGACGTCATGCAGCGAGGTCACGCTAAAGGTCAATGGTGCCTACCACCGCCTCGCCACGGAACGGGCTGAAGAGCGACCTAAAGTAGTATTGCTTCGCAATAAAAAACCTCAACATTAGTCCCTCGAAAGACAGCAGAAACATTTCGGTCGTCCCTAGATATTTCCTAGTGATTTCTGGGTAGCTGCTTTTCTGGCTAGAACAGAAGTTATTTTAGCGACAAGACCATTTTTAGTATATTGCCCCTTCAGTTTCCGTAACGGGAGAGCGGATTCTCTGGCGATACGAGTGTTGCAGGGCCGGAATGCCTTTGGTACCGGGCTACTGATCCCAAGATATCGGTTTCAATCCCCGCCGCGGCGACGATATACTCTGATCCGGGCAATATACAAACGTGCTTGTGTGCGGTGCGATGTCAGCGCTGGTCAAAGAACGCGAGGTGGTCTGCATGATTACGGAATCCTCTACTACGGCGGCCTGCCTAGCCCATGTATTTAAACCTTTAGCCCATTATTCGAAGCTTTATCGCCGCTGCGAGCGTCTGCACGATACTATAAACCTATAGGTATGACAGGCCGGCAGAGAATTTTCTCGTATATTGAGTCCAATCCTAGTATTTTTGGACTGGGAAACGCAATACGGTTGATCGTCGGCCCACGCATGTATTTAAAGTGGGTCTGTTACACGAACGTCTAGAAATGTTTGCGATATAGTCGCAATATCTTCTCAAAACTATTTTTTTTGTGCACGATAAAGAATAAATGCATGGATTCTGCTTTACCATTAATTTTCGCAAATGCTTGCGCAGGTAATGAATATAGTTATGATATTTCTGTCTTGTGCTCGTTGAGGGCGATGTATTCTCTGATTGATTTATACGAGGTCTGCATTTTTGTTAGTTAAGTACGAGAACATTTTTCTCGCTCCGAATTTTGTTTGAAAGTGAAGAAAAATAGCTGACTATACTTGTGGTAAGGTAGCCGTAGAAAATTTTGTTGCGTTTGAGCACTCAGTGACTGCGGCCTAAAAATTGCGTAAAAAGAAACAGGAGAAAGGAAACCTGCAGAGGATATTGGGAAAACATTCCCGGTTGGCTTGCATTCACATGAGAATAACAGGACTGCAGGAAGTCAGAGGGAAGTAAGGTTAGCTTTCTTGTGTGTACGAAGCTTGTTCTCTTTCATGTGCCATTAAGCCTAAAAAAATACGTCCATATTCCGTGCAGGCCATCGTGTTGTACACAGCTCCTGCCTTTTGATCTGGAGAAATTAAATCCTTGCATCCAACTGAATCCGGCAGAATCTACATGACAATTTTTCGGTCAAGCAAGGCCTTCGAACAGGATATTTAATTCATTTTCTTATTTTGAACCCTTCCCCACAGACCACAAGATAGCGTCGCTCTCGAAAAAATCGAGGCAGAAGTTGTGATGCTTAAAGGCTACATAAAGGTAGGTTAAGCTGTCGTTTTCACTCCACACAAAGACGCCAAATAGATTGCGTTTCTGCCACAGTTGTGAAATAAGACTAAACATTCTAGAAGAAACCTCTGAGCTTTCTCAGTTCGCATTTTACTAAAAATCTAAAGTTACCGTTTCCTGCAGGTTGCGAAGCCTCTGTGCTTGCGGTTAACATTTAGAGACTGTAAGCTCAATTAGTTCGCGCATTAGTTCAATTAGTATGAGCAATAATATTTTGCAATTGGCAAGCTTTCTCGCCGCATTTTCGCAAGCAACGTGCATTGGTGAAATATACAGTGGGCTGGGACCTAGAAAGAGGTGCTCCTAAAAAGTTTGCTTTTGATCTAGATGTTTCATACAGCAATCATCTGTTAGTTAGAGGAGGATTACTTTATTTGCTTAGTATTTTGTTCGATTATTTGAAGCACAAATAGCAGAAGCAATGTTAAAGTTTCTTTGTTTAGATGGGATTTTGCTTAACAAGTCCTTACGCTAATGTTAACAAACTTGGTGAGGCAATGAGTACAACTATCTTCATTAGTTTTTGTGCATGCAGCTGGAAAGCAACCAAGTTGCCACGTTTGACCCCAGTATTTTTCCTAATGTCCCTGATGTCGGTATTGTCCAGGGCACATTTAAGGTCACTGAAAGTTTAAGTCCGCGCATGGTTTACGTTGTTTGTAAACTTTGTGTTTCCTTTCATGCGATTTTTCAATTGGATGCTAAGATGATATACAAACAGTGAATATATTGATTGCTAACTAGTTTACAACCACCACCTTAAAAAGAACTTGTAGACCACAAGAGATTGCGACAGAAATGTGAGGGCTGCATGAATTCATTGAAGGGGCACTTATTGTATCATGGCTCATATGTTCTGCTATCACAGTATTCGATACTGTGTCGTCGAAAGCAAGCACGGTGTAAGCGCGAGTAATGCGCTAATAAAGAGATTACAATGAAGGATACTGATTTTATTTAATTTATTGTGACACTTTTTTTCATTTACAGAATCTAGAAGAAAGAATTCAGAGACTGGAGACACCATTGAGAAAGCTCATTCAGCGACTGCGAGAAAGAGGAAGATTAACATTAGCGATACAAAGGGATAATATTTAAGTACCGTTAAAATGTTTCCGGATGTAACTACCATGAACAAAATAAAGATAGACTGTCAAATTATGGAAGCAGCTGATAGCATGAAGAGTGAGAGTTTATGAATAAAATAAACCATAGCACGAAAAATATCATCCCAATATGGAATATATTGCTGGAGTGATGATGATGATGATGATTGCCTCGGGCTTAATAGCGCATTCGCATAGCGGGAGATCGGCCAATGTGCAGATCCTGATGCTATCTAGAGTTTCTTCTTTTACTCGGGCATGGTACAGACACCTAGCAACACTATGAGTACCGAAATTTATTGAAACGCGTTTGTGTTGTTAAATGATGGTGCCCGCTAGAGTAGGCTTTCGATAAAGTTACAGCCCTGGCAAGCCGGTGTTCCTGTACGAATGAAATTCTTTATTCCTGAACATATACCAGACGTTACCTATTGACGCATGTCATTAGTTGGACCTGATATGAAAGCCAATTATTTCAACAAAGGGTACTGCGCATATAGAAGCAAGGAGGGACAGGGTACACAACAACCGAAGACTCGAGACTGATTTTTATTCCAAAGACGACGCATCTTCTTTCGAGGGTTATCCACATGCGACGAATCGCTACAGTGTGCAGATCTGTGCTTTCTGCTTCGTGAAAGTTGGCCTAATTACGCCCTCGGGTCAGGTAAGAAAAGATAATGATAGCGGACTGCGCTAAGCGTCATGCCACTCTTTTTGTCAAATGCCAGACGGGCGTTGTCCCCATTTACGTGTGGCACTCTACACATCGGTCAAACGGGCCGATGGCTAAACTGCCAAATAAGAGAGCAATTCCTTCAAAGTCTGGGTAAAATTTATCTCTGCGCAGCGGCGCGTGCCTGGATAGTACACGCAATAAGAAGTGCCTGCCTTTACTGATAAAAACAAAAGTTTCGAGGAGCAGCCCTTACTAGGTGGAGCGTGAGCTTGTCGAGACGTTTTTCATTAGGAGGAAAGTAATTTATTGCGTAAGTAACCCATCAATCGACTTGTATCAGAAAGTCAGAAAGAAGGCAGGTATTTGGACTACGCATATTCATTGATATCACGGTTTTAAGCTACAAAACGCGTTATTTTTCAATAAAAAATTTGTTGCGAGTCTGCGCTGGTTTTGCACCCTTCTCGTGTTTGTTTGTAGGTGCGCAGTACCCTTTGTCCATCATGATTTACCCACTCGCCCAATAATACACTCTCTTAAAACACTAAGTTCAATTCACTTCATCCAACCGTAATTTATGTATAAAAAACTAATATTTAAAAATCCTCATTTTTGTAACATCTATTAAAACCTTTGAACACTGTCATGAAATCTGCAGTGATGGTGAAAATAACTTAATCTGCAGACCTAATGTTCAACTCAGATAGTGAAAACAACCGGCATATGATTTTGTGCCATTGGTTCCTCTCCTGGGCAATCTTCACTTTCCACGGTATCCACCCCGTTGCTGCATGAGAGCATCGAGTGCCTGTTACCTGCGTGATGAGTACGTCCAAGATTGTGCGCTCTTTTTAACCACAGTAACGACGTGATTACTGTAGAATTTCTCTCCGGTTTAGGAAGGTCTCTACCTTTATGGTTACGCTACTCAAAAGCTTCTTATTTTATCAGGCCGTCGTATTCTTTTCGGGATATGTTTCGGGACGTAACACGTAGTTTACACGTGCTGAGAGCCCGTTTTCATGATGACTTCGCCTCGCAGTTAAAAGAATTGCTAGAAAAGAATGGACTAGGAAGCGAGAGCCTATTCTAGCACAAATGGGAACCGCATTCATGCTGACAAGTGGAACATACAGCAGAATACAAATCAACTCCGGAATGGCGTTTATCATAAAGAGAAGGTCATAAACCGGCTCTTTACCGAAATGGCATGATCGGTGCATACGCTGAAAAAAAAAAAGAAGATTGGCGAATATGTGCACTGTTTTTAGAAATTAAGCAAGAAAGTTTTCACTGTGGTCATTATTATTTAGGTGGCAAGTACTGTAAACTTTGGTCACGTCCTTAGTCCCTCAGTGAAGCGCGCTTTGCAGGCGGTCAGCATAGCTAAGCACGAGATATTGTACAAAAACTTGGCGGACCACAATAATTTTGGTGGTGAGCCCCAGGTCAGTAGCGAAGGTGGGTAAACTCAATTTTCAAATTATCAGGAGTGGACCAGCCAAATTATGGGGTCGGGACAACCCAATTTTTGGATTTGGGCCAATTTCATTTTAAGACTACGTGAAGACTGTGCTCCACTACAGCACACCCAGATTAACCGGCTGTCAAACTCGCCCAAGGTTATTGCAAGGGTAAATTCTGTGTGTGCTAAACATATTTTGGGCATACCTCATGTGCCATACCATGTGCTGCTACCCTTACCCTGTAGGGCCATCCCCAGATTGAGCTTTGTTTGGTGTCTCACACGTCTTTAGGTCGGCCAATGTCATTCCGAAGGTCAAATTTTGGCTGATCCTAACCATTTTTCATGCATGTCTCATGTACCATGTTATGCGCTGTAGCGCTCACCCTGCAGGGCCACCCCCGAAATTGAGCTTTGATTGGTCCATTGCCATGCACACCCATTTCCTTGCTGATTATGGCTGAGGCTTCATTTTTTTCTGTGAGATAGTCAAGCCGCTAGACTAGAAGCAGAAGTGCTTTTGCATTAAAAGATTGTATCCTTTTCTTGATCATACAGCCAGAAACATAACACACGAGATAGTTCATGTGACACCTCATGTGAAGTAATCCACGATTTCAAGATCGAAAACAGACTGAATATGCGAACTTTTCCACGGGGGCACAGTTACTGTACCTGCGAGTAATTTACGGTGGCCATATTCGTTGCAGTGCTGTTACTGTATGCTCTGGGTGCTTCGGATCTCAAATAAACGGCGTGCATCGCCTTATAACTACACCTACTCACTACAAGACAAAGCGCACTAAACACCAGTGAAAACGAAACTGAACAACCTAGAAATCCAAGCCATCGAACATTCAACAGGTAACCGGATGTGAATCCAAACCCTGCCTTCCCAGCATGCTTGGGGCGTGCATCGCCTTATAACTACACCTACTGACTACACCACAAAGCGCACAAAACACCATTGAACAACCTAGAAATCAGAGCCGTCGAACATTCAACAAGTAACCGGATGTAAATCCAAACCCTGCCTACCCAGCATGCCACGGGACGTGCTGATCCGCCAGCTTTCCTTCTAGTTACACTAAGAAACCCTGTGCAAATAGCATGGGTCGCGAGATGTCGCGAATGGTCCCAAAGGCGGGGCTCGATAGCGGTTAGAACAAAGTGCCAGCGACATCAACTGAGGAGTGACAAAATCGTAGATGACGGCGAAGCAAATACGAGAAGAATGATTGTTACACATGCTTGGTGTTCTTAACATTTCAGACGCCAATATGATACTAGTTTTTGAAAATGTCTTAGTTATGTACAGATGCAGTCAAAACTTAATCGAAGGCAAAATTAGCGAAGAAACTTAATTTCACTCCCCTTATTTTGTGCATCTTTGAATTTATGATTGCAGCCTAATTGATTTTTCGCGAATTACGCAAGTGCATCAATTAATATCGGCCATCATGATTTCGAATTCAAGAAATTAAAATTTTTCGGCAGAGTCGCCTTCCATTTACTTCTGACGGCAGGCGTACTACATTTGGTTGGAAAGTAAAACGCTTTATTGAAAAATATATATTTATGTTTGCGTTCCCTCACAGCCGCAGGCTGTGGCTTTATGCCATACAGCTTGGTTATTCTGCGGCTTGCTTGCCGCTAGCTGCCGGCCGACACACCTCGCATCTCGTGAATTTCTTTAAGTGCGGCATCTGGCCTTTTTTCAGCGTTCATTTCAAGTGCTTGGTTACTTTTTGTCCTCGGGCTACTTTCTACTCGGCTACTTGTGCGCGCTTCTTTCCTGCCATAATAGCAAAAGTTCCCGTCGTATGGTTTTGACTCTGTTGCCTTCTGTATGACGTTCCTTAGAAAAGTGCCGGAATGAAAACTGCTGCGCAACGGTAAGCCTTTTATCATACTTGGCACTGTGGTTTGCTGTTGCCACTGAGTGTCTAACCGGCGGAAAGGTGTTTTAAAAAGAGTTCGTGAGAAATATGAAATGCGACTTTCAGATGATTGCTTGGTAGTCACGAAAGCGCACGTTACGTAGTGAATTCTATTATTTCCTGGCGCTTGCAGTGGCAATAAATGATTGTGATTTGTGCTGAATTCATTGAGCAAAATACTGCATGATAATTATTTGTATTTATGGGGAATAAAGGTTACGATGAATGTGCGATTAGCAGTGATTAGAAGAGTACATAGACTTTATATCCCTGTAAATATCGTGGAACATCTTGACAGTGAAGGAATCCATCGCCCTATCCTTTACAAATACGAAATAAATGCTGCCTTGAACGTTCACGCTACGAAATTGCAACTGAAAAGGATATTCTACAGATTCAGTTTTGCAGGGCCATATTGACTGGATACTGCCCTTTTATACTGTTTATTAATATATCAAAGAAGAGTGCAGTATGCCACATGTCATGGCCATTTTCAAAATCTCAGATGCTCAGGGTCTATTTTTTTTTTGTCTCTCGGGCAAAGAGCGGTCTGTGATGAGGTCATTGTTTTGTTGAAATCTTGATTGGGACATGTGACTGCTTGAAGTTCCCCGGCGTCTGTGAGGCCATTATTGAAATTTTCTTATTTTCCAGTCGCTCCCTTGCTTTGTCATTGTGTGAGCGCTTCATAGCTTGTTTCCTCTGGTCAGCGTAGGCTTCGATTGCATTCGTCGCAATTCCCCTTTTTATTAAGTTCTAAAAGGCAGCCGTAATTCCGCTGGGAAAGAGCAGCGCTTTTTACAGCACTTATGAAATTTATGCACGACAAGCAACCAGCTTATTATTTGCACACGCAACTTGACTTCTGTGTTAGTTTAGCCAGGTGTTATTGCGTCACTATTCAGATTTCGAGTTTTCTGTTGCGGTTTTTAATGAATAAGCGAACTTTCATTAATACTTTTTCTGATGTCCCTATGAGTGCAAATCTGCAATACAGTTCTGTAACAGCGCATTGCTCTGAAACTTGCATCCACAAGAAATGCTTCCAAACACGAAGCTCTAAATATATACAAAAAATGTGCCTATCAGGCATTAAGACAAAAAGCTGGTGTTTTTGGCCCGTTAACACCTTGCTATTAAGGGTGAGACGCGAGTTGAGGTCAAAGTAAAAAAAGGCACAACCTGAATCGACTACCGAAAACTCGCGTGTTTAGTCGGCACTCATTGTGTCTTCTCTCTTGGCCCTTGTATCAAGTATCTCAAGCAACCTTAAGGGGTTAGTAGATTTATCTTTGCTACCAAAGAAAATTTTTACGGCGTCGCGGTTTTTTTATCTTTTTAGTTATGACGTCTTTCTTTAGTACGCCTCACCCTTCGAAGAGGTCGCTGGCAAATCACCGCACCGTAGGACTCCATGTTTAGAACGTGCGGGCTTCTCTGCAATGAGCGCTATCCCTAGTAGTGCTTTGGGGACGAGCGCGCCATCCATCGGCGTCATGAAAAGCTAGCGCGGCGCCGAGCACGCCGCATCCCAGCGGATGCGCACACTTCCTCTTCTAACCACTGTAGCAGGGCGCCATTCAGGCGACAAGGCCTCAAGCCCGCCCCCTGAGTCACACCATATCTTGAGCCGGTGGGAAAAGCGACCTTAGGAAGGAAGCAAAATAAATAAAAGCACATTCGCGATATCGGCGTGATGCACACGGCACCAAGGGAGTCGTTCTTGCAGTCCAAACAAGATAAGCTCCACTTCGTACGTGAGCTCTGTGTGGTTCTGCAGAGAAAAATGGAATTCTTAGAAGGCTCCGATGGGTTCGTTCTTTATTTTACTTCCGCAATTTTTATCGCTATGATGCATTAGTTAAGGGCCCGTGAGTCAATAACAGCTGCAAGGAAAATCTTTATGCTTTGCTTTGAATAATTCATCATTCACTGCTAGCTATACTGTTTTAGCACAGTCCTCGAAGCATACTGCGATGTATCCCATTTTTATGTTACAGCTCAGACGAAACAGATCTACTGAATTTCTTGAAGGCTAATTTGGGGTGTCGTGTCCTACTTAACGGCTCCCCACGTAAGATAAGAGACATCCATTGGCCTGCGGCAAAGCTCGGAGTTTTCATATAGCACGCCTACAACGACCGGTTTCTTTAATAGATGGTTTGCATATCGGGGTTGTCTTAAAACTTCATGCATCCTATTAGTTTTCTCATTGCGGCACAGGTAGACTTGTTTCAGAATGACTCCAATACTCAATATGTTACTGCGTAAAAAATTATTGTTGCCATAGGCAAGTCCAGATAACCAAGGAAATGAAAGCTGTATATTGAGAGGATTTGGAGGAACTGAGACACTTGTTTAACAACAGCCTACCGCATGTTCCTGGCATGGTAGCATCTCTGTAGGGTGAAGCAAATTGATTTTAAATCATTCCTTTCATTGAAACGCCACTCGAACGTTTCGCCGTCATCCTGACTGATTTTGAAGAATGAATGACGATAGTGTGTCTGAACGATGAGCGAAATAGGTTTTCTTATAAATTTCATGCTAGATAGCAATCGTCTTCAACTCATTTAAAGTATACCGCCAGTTTGCAGTACAGGGTTCTTGAATAAAAAAAAACACCTAACAATGCAGCAGAATGGCAGGTAAGGAAAAAAGAAGCACGCACCGTTAAAATCGCTGGTTCGTTTTAAGCTTATAGAGTTAAGGGCCCTGTTCAGCTT
Source organism: Amblyomma americanum (assembly GCF_052857255.1). Lineage (NCBI taxonomy): Eukaryota > Metazoa > Arthropoda > Arachnida > Ixodida > Ixodidae > Amblyomma > Amblyomma americanum. Next base: position 128,798,837 of record NC_135505.1, read on the forward strand.
AACGAAACGAAACATCCTCAAGAGAAGACCCAGACGTGGCCTTGTGACTACAGCCTATGTTCACCGTGTTGTGAATTAACTGCCCACCCTGACAGGTGGCTGGTAATTAATGGAAGGTTGCCACAGTTTGCTCAGAAAGAACGACATGCGTTTCAAAATCCCCGCCGGTGACTTTGCTTGGAACAGCCACCTGCCGAGCCGCTGTCGCACCCGCCGCTGTGGCTTAGTGGTTAGGGTGCTCGACTACTGATCCGGAGTTCCTGGGTTCGAACCCGACCGCGGCGGCTGCGTTTTTATGGAGGAAAAACGCTAAGGCGCCCGTGTGCTGTGCGATGTCAGTGCACGTTAAAGATCCCCAGGTGGTCGAAATTATTCCGGAGCCCTCCACTACGGCATCTCCTTCTTCCTTTCTTCTTTCACTCCCTCCCTTATCCCTTCCCTAACGGCGCGGTTCAGGTGTCCAACGATATATGAGACAGATACTGCGCCATTTCCTTTCCCCAAAAACCAATTATTATTATTATTATTATTATTATTATTATTATTATTATTATTATTATTATTATTATTAGCCGCTGTCGCATCGCTTCACCTTTGCAACACTGCTCCGGAAGTGGTATAAGGACTTCAAATGATCTATGAATGTAAATTAAAGAATGGCCAATTCCGCATATATGGACCTTAACCCATTGACACTATCGCATCATGCCCTTTAGGCGGAGCTTAAATTGCACTATCCAGATTTTAGTACAGGTCAACGATCTTCATTGGGCAGGGAGGATCATTAACAGCTTTCCCGTAATTGTGCAACTGTGCAACCGTTTTCAAGGCCGCATTTTTTGACGTTTCGGTTCTAATCCTTTAGGCTCTATCATTAGTCGCGGCTTGGCACAAAGCTGCCTGTGCTGGGCACGAATTAAAAGTGAGCAGCAGAAAGAAAGCTGGAACCAAGTATTGGGAAACACGGCTCCGAGCGAGCTTTTCAAGCGAAGGTGCGCTAACTTTGCCTGCGCTGTATGCAAGGAGTTTTCCTTTTGTCTTACATCTTTGTACAGCATTTGTCAAAAATATAGACTCGAAGGGGTTTGTCTTGAGTAGCTTGACTCTCTAGCACAGCTGTAACTGCACAGCTGGAATTGGTGAGGAAATTACTTGATTTCATTTTGTATGAATTCGGAACACTAACGATAGAAAACAAATAATACTGTCACCCAGAAACAAAACACTTGAGCTCTACACTTTTGACGATGTGGGTACGTCACTAAACCACCATATATGAGTCAAGTTGGGATCGAAGTTAAGTGCTTAAATTGCAATGAAATATGGCAGCGCAAATGTTTTGGCTGAGAAGAAGGCCATCCTATTGAGAACAAAGGTAGTTCCAAAAATTTTGAATGCTCGGCAATCTTTTTTCACAAATTAACTTACTGATGATAGATAATTAGAAATTTTCTGTAATGTCGCAAACAGTTGCGCTGCATTCTTCCCAACATTTTGCAAATGTATGAGCACCGCCATACAGAAAATATAAAGCTGCTTTTTTGCCACCTCCTCTTAGTGATCCGCACCTCACACCGTCAAACTGTTGGCTAGTTCCCAAGTTGACGGAACATATGTGTGCGCGCGTCAGAGCAAAGAACATGTGAAGGCTGCAGTACCGCATTAACGTTGTCAAACTGCGGCGCTTTATTTTTTGGCCGGCATGCAAAGACCATTCCACTGGTAGTTCTGCGTCGTCGCTGGTATTGACAATAGAAAAAATGCTAAGAGCCTCAGATGCCGAAAAAAGGGTACTTTGGTTGTGCTGGGTGACCTTTCTATTGCGTCAGACATTAAACAGATAGCAAGGCAAACTTCATTCCATTTTTGTTACCAGGAATTATCAATATTGTGCCTCTTTATATCCATTTTATTGTTTGTTCGCCAGTAGAATAGGCATACATTTCCGAGAAATATGAGATGAGAAATACATTTTCTTTCGCGCCTATGATCCAGACTTGTGGCACCCTAACCAGAAAAAATTGCTGTACAATCACCATTCAGAACGAATGTTACTGTGGCACGCTCGCAGGGATCTGCAGTAAGAAAGGTCCGTTGTCATCATCACCGTCTCAAAATATCCTCTCAAGCGGAAGCTACACTTTATTGCTCGTTTTTTTTTCTAACTTTGCAAAATGTCAGTATATCCTAGTAGTCGCCTCTTGTCAATAAAGGGTGATAATGAATTGACAAAGGGACCTCCTTAAACGCTTATAGCCAAAACTCGGTACCCAGTGAAGGTTGAACACGGTATGTATGGTCGTGGCAAACATTCTGAATTTTTAAAGGATTTTCATATAAGCGGAAGCCGTGGGCCATTCAAGTTAGTAATATGCTCAGCATACGTGTTTTGTGAATGACCCTACCAGCAGAGGTCCATGGCAGGGAGAGGGCAAGAAGATTGATTTCTTGACAACACGAAACAAATTGAACAAGTGTTGAGGGAGAAGCCAAAGTCTGCTTAGCCAACGCCAAAGTAAGAAAACTTCTCTTCGTCAAGGAAAGCATTCATTACTGAAGGGGCTCAGATAGAGCCTTCGCAGCGAGGAGGAAGCTGCGGTAAAGGGGAGCAGGGTGTGATGTGGGAAGGGTAGTTTCCTGTGGAGCATGATCATGAAAATCTCTTGTCCTGACAAGATAGCTGCTGAAGAGGATGAAACCAGTTGACCTTCAAAAGTGCAAAGTGGAGGAGTGTTTCCGCCTATTAAGAGCCAAATGTTTGGATAAGAGGCTTCTTTTTTTAATAAACTATCTCCTCCTTATCGCTTAATTGTGCTCACATGTCACCCTGGAACTGTTGCTTGCTGCAGAAACTTACTGCAGAAACTGAGCTGTGTCGAATTGCCGGCATAAATTCAACAACTTAAATCTGCACAAAACAGAAACAAGGACGACGTGGCCCCAATGTGTTATATTCACTTTATAAAAATCGAGGAACCGATATTTACATTCGACTTGCTCAAGAAATAAAGGGCTAATCTTAAAGCAATTTTTCTCATTCAAGTGGATGTGATACATTGATTGTGAAGAATATGTGACGTATGCATCACAACTACACGAGACAAGCCGAGATGAATGACCTAAACAAAATAAAACTGTGTTCTGTTTCTTTCTGCAGCACATATCTAAATCTGCAAGTGGACAACAGCACTAAGGTCCCCTGTAAGATCTATGAATGCAAAGACGATTTATTCGACCGTTGTATAAGCTGCGACAGTATCCCAGAGGCACTGTACAGACTTATGTGCGCCCACAAGGTTTGTGAAGATTGTCTTTACGCCGGTGAAACACACGTCTGTCGAGCCTGCAGCCTGAAAACCACCACAGAAAAGGTAATATATACATTTTAGCTTTCTACTTTCCGTCAGAGCTATGGAGAGTTTCATTTTGAGGTTAACGCTACTGTGAAAAATGCGCTTATTCAGAAGGTGTTGAAAGTTAATAGCATGATTTTAATTAAGGAGCATGGTACCAGCGCAAGAAACAAGGACGAAGAGAGAAGAAAGACAACACGAATGCCAGACATCAACTGAAATTTATTGCACACTTGCGGGACTTTTCTATACCCATGTTCCATAATAATGCAAACCAACTAGCCCAGCTGTCTCCCCTTAGTGATGGGTTTAATGCACCCACGTTGTTTAAAAAATTTCTGCTTTTTTACTGCTTTATAGTTGGCAAATAAGTCGACCGAGTATAGTACCATACTTTTTTTGTACCTTAGTTTCAAGAGCTCAGAAAAGAATAAAATAACAGCAGAACTCACTGAGCGCTTCTTGCTAACAATAATTTTCAGTTTTCAATGAATTCAACACGAATGACGGTGTCTAAAGGGCCCTTACCTTACTCTATGTTAGTAAGTTGCAAAATTCGAAACCTAAGGTGCCTCAGGAATTTCTAATCCATTCAGAGTAACTTGAGCCTTTGTACTTACCCCTCTAAAACCTGTGAAACATTCGGGTGGCCGTAACCCATAATGTAACGCTCTATAGGAGCCACTCGTATGGAAATATGTGGCATATGGAGTCCAGAAATGTGGAAAAATATATAAAAATCCACGCTTTTTGCACGCAGTTCATAAGCATTCCAGAGTTTCATACAGATCCCATACAGCGTGCATGATGTCATATATAGTGAAGAAGATTCTATGTGTGCTTTTTATCTAGTCTGTATCGACTCCGTATGCTCTAAATACAGGACTCCATATAATCCATATCGTAGTATATGGACTTCTGGGAATCGTCAAATCGGAACTTTCATGAAGTAGAGAAAGCATCGCAACGCGAGTCAACAGAAGGCACACTATGCTGCGTTTGAACATACTATGCCAGTACCAGAACTTTCAAAAAACTATTCTCTCTTGGTGCTTTGTAAGAAGATTATAAAACCGTTGTGCCGGATATTTAAACGTCTCTGGAGGTACACGGCACGAAAAGGTGCAAAAGCTTTCAAGCCAATGATCCCATAGTTGAAGTGTGGTCACCTGTCTGTGCTGTTGAAATGTATTCGCTAACTTCTCCTTGTCACCTCGTGAATGCCACCGGCATACGTCGTAAAAATTCGCCGAACTAATAGCGAGAGCTACGACGACTGATTAGGCAAGAGAAGTAACAAAGAAGTTGTTTTCCGTCGGCATGTGCGAACCAGCCCGTATTATCCCCCTTCTCGACGATCGCGGCCTGGACGTTTACTGCCACAGCTATAAACTTGCGCAACTGATGCTACGCCACACATCCTTAAAATGTCCACTATCAACCTTTTTAGCACAAAATTCTCGTAAGTTTTGGTAAAAGAGCACGTGCTAGTAAATACTGGTGTATAAATTCTTTATAAACGTTTTATTTATTTCGAGGCTTCCTCTAATAAGTGCGCGGAGCACAACCACAATCTGTCTCATAAGTATGACACCCACAGGTACCGAAAAAGTGCTATTTAGGCATTGAGGGCCTTCGATTGCTGTGGCGGCACTCTGAGGATTTTACCCTTCGTTAGATGTCAACGTTCAGAGCACTACAGAGCACTGTGCAGCCTTTGGATTTCAGAGTCAAAAACATTGCACTCACGCACTAAATGTTCAATTGTCTACTCACAGCTACATGTGTCAAAAGCAAGTCTGTTGGCCATGCAAAGCGTAACTAGGTGGAACAAGAAGGCGCAGTCCAGGGTTAAGTGTACTGAGTTGGCTGTTTAGACACTAGCCTGTTTTTCACTGCGGGAAGTGTACATTCCCCCGCCGGCCTGCAAGCCCTACTCACTGCGATGACCCCTGATACAGGAATAGTCACAAGAAATCCTTCGTTTTGACCAGATGATGCGATGTCATCCACGCTGTGGTTTGCTCTGAAGTCGCTTTATTCTGGCAGCTGTTGCATTATTTTATAGTGAGTTTTGGTTACTGTGTTAAAAAAAAACATCACGGATTTTGTAACGAGCTTTCCATGCAAACCGTAGCATTGTGCAGCTTGCACAATGCTACGGTATAGTGAATGGCTGATTTGGAATGAGAAAACAAGTTATTTTCGGTGGGTGTTCTGTAATAAGCTCAATTTCAAACCATCAGGGCAGCTAGTTAATGAGCCGCGAGGAAGTATGGCTGATTATCTGCAGTTTGATAAACATCGATATTGTCAGGATGGCAACATATCATGAGGAATTAGTGGAGTTAACTCAGCCGCATGTGTTAACGCTTATGCATGACAGTGAATAGAGTTGAGATCTTCTAACATGAGCGGTTTGAGAAGACCTGATGACACCTCGGCTGTCTCTGTAATACCGGGTGCAGAAACGTTCACTGGAGGTTCATGCTTACTTCATAACAGTGAGGACAGTCTTGAGGCTTGTGTATATAGGGAGGTGCCCATTATGTGCTCTCATAGTGTCAAACGCCATATATTGTAATTGGATGTTAACAGTGGCTACTGCATATACACAAATTTCGGCAGTCCAACGCACGTGCCAACGGCTTACACGTGCACACTTTCGACATCCTTGATGCTTGTCCTCGCAACGTTACCAAGTACGGGGAGTCTGTGCCGCAGGCTTCCCAGGAAAAGCCAATTGAACACTCATAGCATCGATCACACTGACGCGCCTTGACTTCCTCTAAAGAGATAAGATAGCATGGACTGCCGTGATCAGTTTCTTTTTCGATTTATAGACATATATTCTCTCCATTCTTCTAGTTGAAGGATAACTAGAAGGATAAGAATGGGGTGGAGCGCATATGGCAAATTCTCGCAGATCATGAGTGGCAGTTTACCAATTTCCCTCAAGAGGAAAGTGTACAACAGGATAATCTTACCGGTACTCACTTACGGGGCAGAAACGTGGAGGCTAACGAAAAGAGTTCAGCTTAAGTTAAGGGCAACGCAGCGAGCCATGGAAAGAAAAATGATAGGTGTAACGTTAAGAGATCGGAAGCGGGCAGAGTGGGTGAGGGAACAAACACGGGTTAATGACATCCTAGTCGAAATCAAGAGAAAGAAATGGGCTTGGGCAGGGCATGTAATGCGAAGGCAAGATAACCGCTGGTCCTTAAGGGTAACGGAGTGGGTTCCAAGAGAAAGTAAGCGTAGCAGGGGGCGGCAGAAGGTTAGGTGGGCGGATGAGATTAAGAAGTTTGCAGGAAAAGGGTGGATGCAGCTGGCAAAGGATAGGGTTAATTGAAGAGACATGGGAGAGGCCTTTGCCCTGCAGTGCGTGTAGTAAGGCTGATGATGATGATGATGATTCTCTCCATGTTTTGCTGCCTCGTGTCCCTGGCCTGCTTCGTGTTCTTCTA